>NC_136487.1:117960182-117982682 GCF_053919585.1 Euprymna scolopes
AAAAACTGGCAGAGATAACTAACGTTGCCCGGATTGAATAATGATCAACGAATGTTTCACACTCCCATTTTTATATTGTCATCGAAATCGGTGAAATTGACCATTTCTCAATCAAATCGATTGATTGCCTGCTCTAGTTGGGGACCCATAACAGTGCACCGGGAGAAAACTTCACATGCCTCTTCATAGTGACTTAGTCCACAATATATTGTAGTCTACATTGCACTGTAGAGAAGCTAGTGTTGATTTTCTAAAATTATTTTATATATAATAACTTGAATTAAAGTTTAAAATGCTGAAGTCTACCATCATGCTTCAATTGCGCTCTAAACAGAAATATTCATTTCGAACGCGCCCCTGTCATATAAAAAACTTACTGTTGGTTTTTATATGCTTGACTTTACTGCTTGTATAGGGATAATGGCTTAAATTTAAGTTTAAAATAAAAAAGTTAAGTATCATGGTGCAATTGTGCTTTAAATAGAAACATTCGTTTCGAACGTGCCTCTGTAATAAATATCTACTGTTCATTTTATATGACGGGTTTTTCGGCTTGTGTGGTCATAAAACTTCTCAAATACACTTATGATGTTGGGTGTATAGTGTTAATTTGGATCAAAATCGCCTATTCCTTTTTTCATCAGATTATTTCGATTATTGATACTTATCGAAGACATTCAGATACAAAACCTATCTAAGAACACTGCCAGCCACATAAAGTACCTCTGTGTGAAATTTTTAAAAATTCGGCCCAACCGTTTTCGAATCCATGGGGAATGAAGTCAGACACACAGACAAAGTTCCTTTTATATAATAGCAGAGATAACCGAACATTTCCTAAACAAATCCTTCACATTCACCACTCACAGCGTTTAAAAATTATTACATTTATTCTGAACAAACTGTTGTACTAACATATGTATTCCCAAACAAAAAGCAAACATTAAATCCTCTCCCTACAGGTAGAATTATTTTTACACGATCACCCGTTATTTCATTTCTAACTTTATATAATTCATACATGCTACAGTAGATTTTTAATATAATAAAAAAAAATAAACACTTGATCCGTTTCAATTAATTGCTGCCTCTTGGAAATTCGTTTTCTGTAAATATGTTTTTATAGTTAAAGCATTCTTTTATTTTTTTTACCTGGGAAACGCTGGGATACGGGTCCTGCTAATGTAAAAACATTGCTTTTTTTTTCAATGGTTGATTTATTTGTTTGGCAAATATAACATTTCTATCCGTCATTTTCAACATAATGGCCAGTCTTGTAATTAAGTATTTAAGAAATTTAAGAGAGTGTGATTTCAATTACTACATTATAGCCTGATCTGGTGTCAAATTTGGGGGTGAATTAAGAGACTAGCCGGTCATTTTTGACAGGATGGCATCTTTGGTAAACATTTAAGAAGTCTTAAACATGAGAGGTGACAGTGGCTAAGTGGTTAACAATGCAGACTGACAACCTGAGTATGCCAAATTTGAACACATTTCGTTGCGCAGAAACACTTTAAATTAGAATGTTAGCAACCTTCATGTGGGCCTTCCTGTAAGTACCCGATGTGGGTCTATCATATTAATGCAACATTTTTACCGGTTTGTAGAAGGGTTTTTTAAAGCATCGTAATTTATTTTCTGCACATTGTTATTACATAACCATATCGCCATGATTAATTTATAACTTTTTTATTTCGTATTATTAAAACATCATTCATATTTTTTTTGCAATATTTTCATCCATGTTGATTCAAAAACGACCTCGTTTAGTAATGAGAAAAGGAGGCATCTTCCAACATGATAATGCTCGCCCTCACGCAACACTATTGATCAAATATCTCTTTGGAGAATTCAGTTGGGAAATCTTGTCCCATCCTGCATATTCTCCTGGCCTAGCTCCCGGTTTATCCCTTATTTTGAGGATTACAAAACGACATAGCAGTTATTATATTCACATAGCAGATATATTCACATCTCAGTTATTATATTCACATGACAGTTATTATATTCACATAGTGGTTATTCACATAGTGGTTATTATATTCACATAGTGGTTATTCACATAGTGGTTATTATATTCACATAGTGGTTATTCACATAGTGGTTATTATATTCACATAGCAGTTATATTCACATAGCAGTTATATTCACATAGCAGTTATTATATTCACATAGCAGTTATATTCACATAGCAGTTATTAAATTCACATAGCAGTTATATTCACATAATGGTTATTATATTCATATAGCAGTTATATTCACATAGTGGTTATTATATTCACATATCGGTTATTATATTCACATAGCAGTTATTATATTCACATAGCAGTTATATTCACATAGCAGTTATTATATTCACATAGCAGTTATATTCACATAGTGGTTATTATATTCACATCACAGTTATTATGTTCACATAGCAGTTATTATATTCACATAGCAGTTATATTCACATAGTGGTTATTATATTCACATAGCAGTTATATTCACATAGTGGTTATTATATTCACATCGCAGTTATTATATTCACATAGCAGTAATTATATTCACACCACAGTTATATTCACATAGTGGTTATTATAGTCACATAGCAGTTATTATATTCACATAGCCGTTATATTCACATAGTGGTTATTATATTCACTTTGCAGTTATTATATTCACATAGCAGTTATATTAACTTTGCAGTTATATTCACATAGCATTTATATTCACATAGTGGTTATTATATTCACATAGCATTTATTAAATTCACTTTGCAGTTATTATATTCACATAGCAGTTATATTCACTTTGCAGTTATTATATTCACATAGCATTTATATTCACATAGTGGTTATTATATTCACATAGTAGTTATTATATTCACATAGCAGTTATATTCACATAGCAGTTATTATATTCACATAGCAGTTATATTCACATAGCAGTTATATTCACATAGCAGTTATTATATTCACATAGCAGTTATATTCACTTTGCAGTTATTATATTCACATAGCAGTTATATTCACTTTGCAGTTATTATATTCACATAGCAGTTATTATGTTCACATAGTGGTTATTATATTCACATAGCATTTATATTCACATAGTGGTTATTATATTCACATAGCAGTTATTATATTCACATTGCAGTTATTATATTCACATTGCAGTTATTATATTCACTTTGCAGTTATTATATTCACATAGCAGTTATATTTAAATAGCAGTTATTATATTCACATAGTGGTTATTATATTCACATAGCAGTTTTTACCCTCACATAGTAGTTATATTAGGTTAACATCACGAGTTGCGATTTCACATAAAAATCTAAATCTGAAGAATTTTAAAAGAGAGGCTCATTGACAAATGGAGTCAAGTTACAGAGAGCAAAAGTTGTTATTGTTATGAATAAAGACTTTTAAAAACGCACAGTTACTTTTTTTTTCAAGACGAAATTTTACATCGGCCAAAAATTTTACATCGATCTAATAGAAATAATTCGGGTTTGTATTGTTGTACACATAGATTCGAAAAAGTTGTCAAAAAACAAATATATAACAAATAAATATTATCAAAGGCAAGATAAGTTACTTTTCTACCAAACTGGATACATTTTTTGTGTTTTTATTCAATGTAACATGTTTATTCAGCTCGAAAAACATGCAGTGTTTACCGATGTATTGGAAAATTCAAACTGGCGCCCGACACTCTCTTTAACATGGTAAGTTTGGGAAAAGGCGTTATAAATAATAAACTAGACAAAATACTATTAAAAAAACACCGAATATATGTCAACTTATGTCACGGTAATATATATGGAGCGAATTTCTAACAGTATTTTATCTAGTGTATTATTTATAGCATCTTTTCCTGAACTTACCATGTTAAAGAGAGAGTCGGGCGCCATTTTGAATTTTCCAATACATCGGTAAACACTGTATGCTTTTCGAGATGAATAAACAAGATTGCGTTTGAGGTTTTCGTTTTTGAATATCGGCTAAGTTAGTGGAGTCACATGAGCATTAGAGGCGGTTATAAAAACTATGCAACTACCTAAGGGCGACAACTCGCCATGTGGTTATTATTAAACTGGAAGTTGCTAGTGGATTGTGTCTGTGAGTGTGAGCTCCTGCTGACACTAGAATTTCGAGAATTTGTTTCCTACAACCTACAACAAGGGATAGCCTAAGTAGAAATACTACAGTTGATATGTTGTGAACCGCAACGAGGATAATAGTTGCAACATGGAAATTAGATTAACATCTTGCTCCTTATTTACTTGCCTCCCCACGAGGGCAGAGTTATGCACAAGGTCGGTTTTTAATGTGGGGTAAATCCAGCTCCCCAAAAAGGGACACTCTGGATAGGAACAAAAATAAAAATTGCCCCAGTCTAGAAGGATTTCCCCTTCACTGATCGAGGTCAGAAAAGGTGAAGTGTAGTCTCACAACAGATACTACACTTTGTTCCTAGCCAACATCTTGTTTTTAAGTTCTTTTTCCTTTGATAAGTTTAATTTCTTAATTTGTTGTCTCCACAAGTTTTTATCACTGGCATCTTAATTTGTCAATCCAAACTATCTATGTCTACTGCAAGGGTCTCCAAACTATGGTCCTCATGTCAGATCCGGCCCAGCAAAGTCTTTAATATGGCCTACAGGGCTCTTATATAAAACGTAAACATTTAAAAAGGATATAAACAATGGAAATGTGTTAGAATAGGGTGATGGGTTTTGTTAAGAAAATGGTTCAAAAGAATGAGATTTGGGAGAACCAATTTCACTAAAAAGCAAAGCTAAAGGAGCACGTCCAGGTCATTTTTTTTATTATTATTTTGACCCGTGTAGCTCTAGAAAGTCCGCAATTTTTCTCTGTCTCTATTCAAAAACTTTGGAGACTCCTGTTTCCAATTTCTTCTAGATCTACACAATAATTGGAGGGAGGGGGGCATCTATCTCAATCTATATAATATTCTGCTTGTTCCTTACGTGTTTAGTTCATACGTTACGCTTTGGAAACTGACAAATACAATTTTTTTTTAGGTCAAACTGCTTAAAAAAAAAAGTCAGATTCGTGAAATTTGGTTTTAAATAGGCCAATCTGACAACATTGGACAAGAATATTAGAGTGACCTTTCTTTGATGGAGTTTCGTTTTTGGATATCGTTATAATAATATATGATCATTGTTGCAATGGTGTGAGAAAGGAACTTGAAGTAATTTTGTGCAGTGGTTCTTCACCAAAGAAAAAAGTCAGGAAAATGTGTACAAGGGAACATTCGAAAGAAACAGGACAAAAAAAAGAAGACCATTGTCTTCCAAGAGGTGCTGAACTAGAAAGAGTAAATTTTATTATTTGTATTGAACTATGTAGCACAATACTACTTTCTGAGTATGTATTAGTAGTTATTCATTCATATTCTCATTTGGGTTAGTTCTGTATTAAAAATACAAGGGACAGTATTTTCATGAAAATTTTCTGCATAAATGTTTATTATGTAATATATATTACATCTGTGTGTGTGTGTGTGTGTGTGTGTGTGTGTGTGTGTGTGTGTGTGCGTGTGTCCATGGTATATCTACATCTGTTAATAAGCTGCCTTAAGTCCTGTTATTTTTCAATTTTCTCTCATTGAATTATTTACCTATTTATTATTTATAAGATGATCTTCTTCTTCTTCTTCTCCTTCTCCTTCTGTCTTGGATATGACCTCAAACTATATCCAGTGGTGAGGCCCCAGCTTGCGGGCTTTGGCCATTGCTCCCAGGTCCACTCTGACCCGGAGCGGTAGTACCTGTCAGGGTCCCAACTATGGGTTCAATAGAAACCGACTTGAAAATAACAAATATATTCCATTAAAAAAATGTTTCTTAAATCTTTGGATTCGGCATTAAATAACCTAAAAAGGGTTGATATGCCGTAAAACAAAAACAACCAACCAATCTTCTTCTTCTTCTTCTTCTTCTTCTTCTTCTATTTTTCTATTCCTTTTTTCATACCTCATTGCCATTCTCTCTCTCTCTCTCTTTCTCTCTCTCTCCCTCTCTCTCTCTCTCTCTCTCTCTCTCTCTCTCTCTCTCCCTCTCTTTCAATTTAGAAAGACACTTCCCCAACTCTTTCCTCCTCCTTTTTTTTAAAGACATAAATATATCTTGATATTGCGATTGGTAGAAATTAAAAGCAGTCTCCATCTTTGATTTTCATGCGGCTCATATTTTTCTTGTTTTTGCTTGTTTCATTGGTGAATTCTTTCTTACAATTGCACTGACATTTCTGTCATATTTTCAAAAAGATTATTCAACGTCTTTTCAACTCTGTTTTTACATTTTCCGCAGATTACGTTTGCAAATCATTTTGTTTACAATATTACAAGTAACAATACATTTTTTTAGTTTCGTATTCTCAGTTAATTCGTCAGCGAGTCCTTTTCCGAAACTGCGTAGTAATTATTCAAGAGTTCATTTATCGTTCTTGTCAAGATTGGAGCTCATATAGAGAACTAGAAGGGAGACTCGGCGTTACCCAGAATTCAATGAAAAACATTTTGTTCGATTTTTCATTATTTATTTATTTATTTAGTCTTTCTTTATTTACTGTTCAGAGTCATCACATATCAAGGCCAAGAGTCACTTTGAGAACAAGGGCTAATGAGAAGGAAATGATTGCCAGCCGAAAAATGAACAACACTATGGGAGTACTAATGTTGATCAGTGATACGATATTGCATGTGATTCCATTTGGGGTAGTCTATGACAAAAATTTGTTGACATTAAATTTGAATATGACCAAATCACTATTTATAACCACACGCGCGCGTGCATATATATTTGTGTGTGTGTGTGTGTGTATGTATGTGTGTGTATGTGTGTGTGCGTGTATGTGTGTGTATGTGTGTGTATGTATGTATGTGTGTGTATGTGTGTGTGCATGTATGTGTGTATGTATGTGTGTGTATGTGTGTGTGCGTGTATGTGTGTGTATGTGTGTGTGAGTGTGTGTGTATGTATGCATGTGTGAGTGTGTGTGAGTGTGTGTGTATGTGTGTGTATGTACGTGTGTATGTGTGTGCGTGAGTGTGTGTATGTGTGTGTGAGTGTGTGTGTGAGTGTGTGTATGTGTGTGTGTATTTGTTTGTATGTATGTGTGTATGTGTGTGTGCGTGTATGTGTGTGTATGTGCGTATGTGTGTGTATGTATGTGTGTGTGAGTGTGTGTGTATGTGTGTGCGTGTATGTATGTGTGTGTGAGTGTGTGCTTGAGTGTGTGTGTGTGTGAGTGTGTGTGTGAGTGTGTGTATGTGTGTATGTGAGGGTATGTGTGTTTGTGTGTGTATTTGTGTGTATGTATGTGTGAATGTGTGTATGTTTGTGTATCTGTGTGTGAGTGTTTGTATGCGTGTATGTGTGTGTATGCGTGTGTATGTATGTAAGAAAGATAAATAACAACCTTAAATTAAAATTTACGTGTAAAATTAATTTTTCGACAGAATACCTCAAACAAAGATAATTAATGAATCCTTATTCGGAAGAAAGAAATGGATGATGAAAGAGAATAGACTCGTAATGGAATGCTATTATAAAAGTCACCCTAAATATAGATATGGAGGTTATCGGAAACGAATGAAAGAACTATGGGACTTGTCCAGTTGCTACCAAACGACAGAGCAAAGAATTGCGGACCAAGCAAGATTGATACTCAAGAAAGGCTGGCTCTCTAAACTAGAACTAACAGAAATAGAGCAAAAAATAAATGATGAAATTGAACAAGAAACATCCTCCAATGTAACTGCACATAGATAAACCCCACCAGTTGAAGCCCCACAAATAAAAACATCAAAGGCGGAAATCTACAAACGTGGAAACCGAGAACAATGAAACAGAACTAACAGAGGATGAAGCAGATGAAATAAAAAAAATAATACACTTCATAAACGAGGAAAAAAAACAAACCTCCCATCATTAAGGAACCAAGAGCAGAAGCAATTAAAAACAGAGAAGGTTAAAAGCTTGTAACACTGGCTGGCGCTTGTCTTTATTACTGGTAGTTGGAATAATAAAAGTTATACCAATATTAACCTTTATAAGGAAATAACTTTATTTGCCTTTTTACATTTTTGAGAGAGTACACCTCTTGTTAATAATGTTCACCGGCAACGTACGTCTTGTTGGTTCGGTGGCTAAGAGTGTACTGGCTACTTGCCTGTCATGCTGGCTAGGGCTTGCTTAAGGAGAAAGAGAGAGAGAAAGAGAGAGAGAGAGAGAGAGAGACAGACAGACAGACAGACAGACAGAGATGATGATGATGATGATGATGATGATGATGATGATGATGATGATGATGATGAGGGACTCTGGATAGCAGTTCTTGGTTTGTGTTTGGTTTATAAGCAGGAGAAAGAGAGAGGTTAAGAAACTATTATTTTGGGGGAATGGTATTATTTTCGTTCTATTTCTTGGCTTTTAGGGGTGACTCAGGTCAGTCCTACAAGCTGCTCCCACACATAACAAAAGACACAATCACAGACTTAAACAACATAATTTATGCAGGCACCAAAATGGTAAGTATAAATTTCAAATCAGAAAAACAACCGGGGAAATTGGACCGACAAAACCTGAATAGGAAATGAGTCTAGAAACCCAAATCAACAAACATAAAAAGAAGTCAAAATGACAAACAGGAACAAAGCGATGTGGATAAGATGGAAAATTGTGACTAGCAGGGAGAGGCTGCATTTGCTGTTTTTTTGTGTTTTGTTGATCTTTGCTTTGATGTGATTGGTTCTTATCAAGTTATCTTGTGCTGCAGTAATTAAGGATTTAGTTTTTCGGTTTATGTGTCCTTGTTGCATCCATGTCCAAGTGTTTTCATTATTCTCATCCTTATGAATCTTCTGTGTAGTTGTTTCTCTTCCTATTTTCTTTTCTCATCTTATCCTATGTCCCTCTGTTTTCTGTTTTGTTGATTTTTTTCTCCGTGTCTCTCGCTGCCATAATTATCCTTTCAGCGTTCTGCATTATGTATTTTTATAGTTCTTTTTTTGTGTCATTCACACAGTGCTCTATGCAGACCAGTCCTCTGCCGCCTTTCCTTTTCATGTAGAGTCTGTCAGTATCGTCCTCTGGGAGTAGTGCATTATGCATGGTCATGAGTTTCCTTATCTTCTGATCGAGCTGTCTCAGTTCTTCTTTTGTCCACCCTATAAACAGTCCAGAGTATCTTACTAGTGATACTGCCCATATATTTATACTTTTTATTAGGTTTCTGTTATATAATTTCGTTTACAGGAGTTTTCTTGTTCTCCTGAGGTATTCCTTTCCAATTCTCTCTTTCATTTCTGTTGCGTTGATGGTGTCTGCTTCCAGAATTCCTAAGTATTTATAGTTGTCTTGTTCCCCTAGTACCCTCATCTCCGTTTGGTTGGGTAGATCATGCCTTCTGTCATCTTCAGTTTTTCCTTTTTTATAACTAGTAGTGCACACTTTTCCATTCCAAATTGCACTTGAATATCCTGGCTGAAGATCCTGGTAATGTTTATTAGTGTCTCTAGTTCCTTTTCAGTTCTTGCAAAAAGTTTCAGATCGTCCATGTACATCAGGTGGTTTATTTTCTTCCTCTGTTTTAGAGAAATTTTATCTGGCGTGGCACTTTCTAAGAATAATGTTCAGGGGCATCATGGCTGTGATGAACAGTAATGGTGATAGTGAATCTCCTTTGAAGATGCCTCCATGGACAAAGAGATGAAACTGGGAATTATGCAAACAACTGCAACTCGAATACACAGACAAATGGTACAAACATAAGCCAGCAACAGTAACTGAAAATGAGAATCACAAAATCCAATGGAACATGGACATGCAAATGGATAAACCCATCCAAGCAAGAAGACCGGATGTCATAATAATTAGCAAGAAAGAAAACTCCTGCCAAATTGTAGATTTTGCTGTTCCAGCTGACCACAGGACAGATATCAAAGAAAAGGAGAAACAGAACAAATACGCAGAGCTAACCAGAGAACTGAAAGGGATATAGATGATAAAAAAACTCAAGATAGTACCTATAATAGTAGGAGCACTAGGAACAATTTCGAAAACCCTTGAAAAGAGAATGGGAGAAATTGGAATCAGAGGAATGACTGGAAAGATACAATGAATAACAATAATGGAAACAGCTGAAATATTAAGGAAAACCCTTGAATGTGGGGACTAATACACATGAGCCACACGCACGGACCAGATGAACTGCTGCAGAGACAAAACGTTACATGGAACCAAGAACATTGAAGATACATATCTATAAGTTTTCTATCTCTACCCCCATCCTCTCCCATTAACTAATCACTGCCCTCTACAAAAGAATGATGCCAAATCGCCGAGATGGGTCAAGGAGGATAGAAAGACTGAGGAGAGAGCACTGACCAGACCTCCGCTGGACAAGTGCAAATAGAACTGGGACCTTGGGGAGGTTTATTATCGCTCAATTCCAGTGGAGACCAATTGCTGCTTCTATCGAGAGATCAATGGTGGGCGGCTGTTGCGATAATGCAAATTCATTTGCCAATGTTATCAGAGGAGGTGGAAAGCACTGGAAAACTAGGGAGACTTGTTGTAACTCAGCTTCCAGAGAACACTGCAGGCTGTTTTCAAGGAGAGATCCTTTATGACCTGTGTGAAATCTCCTTGTGAGCCAATAATAATAATAATAATAATAATAATAATAATAATAATAGTAATAATAATAATAATAATAATAATAATAATAAGAAGAAGAAGAAGAAGAAGAAGAAGAAGAATTAGCTGATGGACAATACTTAACTGAAATTAAAATACAAAGAGGAATCTTCCAATGTGATTCCCTATCACCATTACTGTTCATTATAGCCATGATGCCCCTGAACAACATACTAAGAAAATGCCAAACCAGATACAAGTTCACTAAAACAGAATAAAAAATGAACCACCTTATGTACATGGATGACCTGAAGTTATTTGCAGAAACAAAGACAGAACTAAAGACACTAAGAAACACGATCAGAATCTTTAGTCAGGATATCCAAATGGAATTCAGTATGGAAAAGTGCACACTGCTTGGAGGGGAAAACTGGAAGCAGCAGAAGGTATAGTACTGCTCAATCAAACAGAGGTGAGGGCAGTAGGTGAATCTGATAGCTACAAATACTTAGGAGTTCTGGAAGCAAACACCATCAACGCAACAGAAATGAAAGAGAAAATTGGAAAGCAATACATCAGAAGAACAAAAAACTAAACTATATAATAGAAACCTAATTAAATGAATAAACACATGGGCAGTGTCACTAGTAAGATACTCTGAACCGTTTATAAGCTGGACCAAAGAAGAACTAAAGAATCTCGACCAGAAGACCGGGAAACTCATGACGATGCACAATGCACTACACCCGAAGGATGACCGACTCTATGTGAAAAGAAAGGGTGGAGGAAGAGGGCTGATTTGTATAAAAGACTATGTAAATAACACAAAAAAGTATTACAAAAATACATAATGCAGAATACCAACAGAACAATTATTGCAGCAAAAGACAGGGAAGAAACAAATAAAATATAAAAAGAGACAAGGAAAGAAAAATGGGAAGAGAAACAGCTACATGGACGATTCATAAGAATGGCAAAAGATGAGACTAATGAAAACACTTGGAAATGGCTACAAAAAAGAAAACTTAAACAGGGAAACTGAATCCTTAATAACAACCACACAAGATAATGCGATTAGAACCAACCAGATCAAAGTAAGGATCAACAAAACATAAAAAAAACAGAAAATGCTAACTATGAGGACAAAGAGACAAATCAATAAACCACATAATAAGTGAATGCAGCAAACTAGCAAAAAAAAAAAGAATATAAAAATAGCCACAATCAAGTGTGGAAGGCAGTAAGCTGGTAATTCTGCAGATGACTGCATCTTGAACACCCAAACAAATGGTAAAAGCAAAAACTGGCAGCAGAAATGCAAAATGAAAGTCACAAGATCCTATGGGACATGGATATACAAACAGATAAACCCATCCAAGCAAGAAGACCGGATGTCATAATAGTCAACAAGAAGGAAAAGTCCTGCCGGATTGAAGATCAAGGAGACTGAAAAGCAGAGCAAATACATAAACCAAATAAATGAGGGTCAACGAGGGTGGAAAAACCAAGAAGAGACGGCACTAACCAGAACTTTGTTGGTTGAGTACAAAGAGGACTGGGACCTTAGGGAGGCCACCCAAATTCATTTGCAAAAATTGTCAAAAAAAGTGGAGAATAACTGGAAATTTGTGGACACTTGTTATCACTCAGACTCTAGGGAACACCACCGGCTTTTGTCAGTGAGTAATCTCTGATGATGACCTGTGTGAGAACTCCTAGTGAGTACTAAAGAAATACATGAACCTGCAGGAACTAAAACTGCCAAAAGAATGTTATAAACTGTCCTTATCCACAAAAGAAAGATGGCGTCAGCGGTGGTTGATACCACAGAAAATGATCATGAAGAGTGAAGGATAATGACAAACCACACCTCCTCTGGAACCTTGGGGAGTCTTATTGGCACCCAAATCTCAGAGAAGACCAATTGGCATTGCTAGCAAGAAATCAATGGTAAGCGGCTTTTGTGATAACACAAGTTCATTTACAATGATTCTCAAAAGAAATGGAGAGTATTGGAAATCTAGGGAGATATGCTGTCACTCAGACTCAAGGGAATACCGCTGGTCATCACCAGTGAGCAATCACTGCTGATGACCAATGTCTGAACTCCTAAAGAGTACACCATAATAAAAATAATAATAAACACAAATTATTGGCAACTAAACAAAATCCAACTTCATCCCCATCAGACCTTCTCGAGTGAGGAGAGTGGCCAGACGCCCAGCAGGGCTAAAAACAAAATCTGTCAGACTGTGAGCCAATAATCATTGAGCTTGCCAATATGCACTGGACAAGTGTGGCAAGTATAGCCAACCTATGGAAATTTATTGGCAAGAAAGATTTAAAAACCTAAACCTACCCCGCAATTAGACTTCTTTTTTTCGCATAGAGTAATATATTCTTGGTAGAGATTTTTAAAATGAATTGAAGAAATTCAGTAAAATATCAATTTACAAAACATTTGTTTTAAGATATCAAGTCGATACAAAAGTTTTATCTTGAAAATTAAAAACTGTTTGTTTTTGAAAATCTTTATTCATAATAATAACAACCATTTGCTCTCTATAAGGTGATTCCATAACGAGCTCATAAATGCCTATTTAGGTTTGGATGTGAAATATGAATCTAACTACTGTACAATTTCCTCCTGTGATGTTAATCTAAGGATATCAAAATGGTTTTGTAATCCCTGAAAGGTGATAATCCGAGAGAACTAGGTCAGGAGAACATGAAGGATGGGGCAAGATTTCACAAACAAGTTCTCCTAGGATATTATAATGTTTTTACTCACCTTCACTCCAAAAAGGCAGATTGCCACTTGGACGTAAGGGGTTACTAATTTGGACCATGCCTAAAAAAGATTAAGATTTTGGCTTACGTTGCTTTTGAACTTCTGCATATCAGTACAGTTTGGGAAGCAGGCAGCAGGAAGGGAATTCCAAAGTGTAGCTGTTTTAAGGAAGAAGCTATTTGAGTAGAAAACTTTCTGACATTTAGGGACCTCAACAGTGAAGGGGTGTGATTTTGTTGCTAAGTGGGTTTTTCAGGGATATGTATATCGAAGGAGCACAAATGCAATGAGTTCATCAGAGCACATTCCATTAAAATACTTGTAAAACAGGCACAGGGATGCAACATTGCAGCAGTGGTGCAGGGGTTGGAGCCTAGTTGACAAAGTGGGATATATTAGATTGCAGACCCCTTTTTTTGGACCCTATCCAAGAAGGAGAGACTAGTGGTAACAATACTCCATACATGGACGAATGGTGGCCTTATGAAGGTACATAATACTCTCAAGTGTGAGCAGTTTTCTAGTAGGATAGATGGAACCCATCTTCCTTGCAGCATGTATTTATTCCAGTTTATATTTTCTGTGAATGTTAATGGTTGTTTTTGTTTTACGGCATATCAACCCTTTTCGGGTTATTTAATGCCGAATCCAAAGATTTTGAAGAAAATTTTTTTTAACAGAATATATTTGTTGTTTTCACGTCGGTTTCTATTTAACCCATAGTTGGGACCCTAACAGGTACTACCACTCCGGGTCAGAGTAGACCTGGGAGCAATGGTAATTAAAGGGTTGCTCCACACTCCCCAAAGCCCACAAGCTGGGGCCTCACCACTAGATATAGTTTAAGGTCATATCCAGAACCCCCATTGAGGAACTTTTACCCTCTGCAGGGAGGCAGTCGGCGTATTCTAATGCCCCACCGACAGGGCCCTGTGAATGTTAAGCCAAGGAGTTTGAAGGAAGAATTCTCAGGTAGGGTGTTATTTGTCATGGATATCGGTGGTTGGAGAGGTTTCTTGTAATTGTTAAAGGAGAGCAGCTTAGTCTTACTAGCATTAAATGTTACCATCCATTTATGTCTCTATTCAACTATGGTTTGGAGGTCATTTTCTAATGATTCAGCCATTGTCTTGGATTTGTGTACATCCGTTCTTCCCTCATGCATGTTATAGAGCGTTGTATCATTAGCAGATATACCCATCTCGGATTCAATATTATTGGGGAGGTCATTGATGAATATCAGGAATAATAATGGTCCAATGATCGATCCCTGAGTCACTCCTGCATTAATGTCGTTAATGCTGTGCAAGGATGAGCATTATCATAATGGAAGATGACTCCCATTCTGTTTACTAGAAAAGGTCGTTTTCAGGTTTTCAGGTGAGAATATTGTAGAAAAATATGAATTGATGTTTTAATAATTCTTAAGAAAAAGTTATAATAAATCAATCAGTGTGATCTGTTTAAGTAATAAAATAAATTGTAAGAGATTAAAATGACCCTTCTATAAAGAGGCAAAAACTTTTGCACCAACCTGAGATATAGGATAAAACTAGGAAAGTTAGAATTACCTACTAGACATAATCCTCGCGTGTCTTTGGTCTCTTTGCGCAAAGGTTTCCAGGTCAAGCCAACATGAGGATACTTCACTCTACAAGTAAACCATGACCAAATATATATATTATATCTTCTCCTAGCGATATTACCTCATGTAACAGAATTTAGCTGGATACTCCACCAGACTAGATGAATTCTTGTCTTAGGATCCATAAAAATTCAGAGATCACAATAAAGATATATTATAACGTGGTTAACTGGGAAGATGAAAATTAGTATTCGTCACTGTTTTACCAATTCAATGTTTGAGAAGTAGAGAAGAATCTTGATTATAAACTCGGATATTTATATATCTTATATAGAAATCATATCAATATTATTTCTTAATCTTATTTTTTAATTATTTTTTTATTGGAATACTTTGAGATGAGTAATTTGTGTATTTATTTATTTATTTGCGAACTGTTATCCTAATCTTCTTAGTTGCTGTTGTTTCACCATGTTTCGGCCAACTCATCCTCGGGCCTTCTTCAGGTGATTAACCATGACAGGATAGGAATGCTGAGTCCCTTAACTGTATCCCCAGTAATTACTGCCTTCCATAGTTGTTGTTGTCTCGCGTTTTGGCCAACTACTCCTCTAGCCTGCTTTGAGTAGGATTGAAACAGTTATCTCAAAGCAATGCTCACCTGGAACCATAGAGATTCAACGCCTCTATCCACTGCGCCATGGGACCCAAATCACCTGAAGAAAGACAGAGGATGAGTTGGCCAAAACGTTCTGAAACAACAAATATGAAGATGAGAATGACAGTTTGCACATAAATAAATAAATTGCTTATTATTTGTTTTACTGTTATTAATATTAGTATTATTATTACTGTTGTTTGTTTTCTTAAGAGTTAATTTTATTAATATTAATTTTATCGCCATGATTCTATACTTATCATTATGAGTATTGCTATCAGTATCATCGTTATTATTTGTATTATATTTTTATCCGTATTATTACTATCATTAACATCATCATTACTTTTTATTCTTACTATCATAAATAATGATAATAAGTAGTAACAATATGATTATTGATTTTTGCATTAGTATTACTCACATCACTATCATGTAGTATTATTCATTATTAATTCTAGCTTGGGCATCGAAATTTCATTATTTACTCTGAATTCCCGGGAAAAGCTAGGACACAGGTAGGCTAATATATATATATATATATATATATATATATATATATATATATATATATATATATATATATATATATATATATATATATACTATCAGGTTTCGAATCCTGAGTTCGGATTTGTCTAATTGATGAGCCCAAATGAGGGTGAAACTCGAGTCTTGAACTTCCGGTTCGTTGACTATAATGGCTCTTGTGGGCTGCGACGTTGTTTGGTTGTGGAATTTATTATATATATATATATATATATATATATATATATATATATATATATATATACATATATATATATATATATATATATATATATATATATATACTAGCTGTTCTCGGCCACGCGTTGCTGTGGCTCAGTTTGTTAAAATGGAACACATTCCTCAAGAAAAATTGCATTTTGTTCGTTTATTTACTTTTATTATTTTTTGCAATTTTTTTAATCAATAAAAATTGTTATTTTTCCCCCCAAAAAAAGATTCATTTTTTACCATAAATTGTTAGGTGGAAGTTTTTTTTCAGGAAAACTTGCACTTTTTTTTTTTTTAAAGAAATTTGGCAGTAAACGTTTCTCTTTGAAAACGGAATTTTTATTATAAAAGAACAGATGAATGCTTTACATGAACACTGTAAATAGTTATGTGAAAGTAGAGAAAAGTTTGATTCTTTTTTTCAAGAGAATGTACAAATTATTTTGTTTTTAACGAATGTCCAGAAAATAAACAGAAAAATACTTCCATCATTAATTATGCAAAAAAATAAATAAGATGTTGATTTAGTGTTTCAACATTATGCTTATAAATTACGATAAAACTTGCTGAGTATGCGCTGTTTTACGGTTGTTGTAAAAATGGAACGGAAACTTAAATTTCGCTTCGTTTTAATCTTTCTTAATTTTTTAATTGTGCCCTCCCCCAAAAACGAATATAATCAAAACAGTAACATTCAACAATTGTACTTTATGTATATAAAACACAAAATATTTATAATATTTATAAAAAAAAAAAAAGTTAATAACGAAAGGGAAATAATTCCATTTTTAAACGAAAAAGTCAGTTTGGTATATCTTTTTGTTATTTTTTACATAAGTCCAGCTTACCATTCACGTTGGAAATGTCGACATTTATAGGTTGTCGGGTACGTTTACAATGAATAAACACTCCAATCTAGTAGATGCATCAGAATTTTTGTAGGAATTTTTGACACCCCTATCACGAAACTGCGAATAAAATATAAAAAACTCATGATTTCTCTTTTAAAAGTGGGTTGTTTATTTTCTTTATTTACACTTCCAAAATAAACTATTAAAGTTGTTTTAAAAGTAATAGAAATATTTTTTTATTTTTTAAAAAACAGTAATGAATTTTACGAGTTAAATATTTTTCAATTTTTAAAACTTTTTTTTTTTTAAATCTATCAAAATTTTTCTATTGATTCTATTTTTACGATATTTTCAGGGTCAATGTGAAATTTTATACTCTTTCCAATAAATCGAATAGAATATTTTAGACAAACGTTTTATTTTTAATTCACGCCCCCCACATTTTCAAGTGTCTAGTAAAAAGTAAATAATTAATTTACTCACCACAGTTTTATATATCACAAATTGAAGAGAAAAGGTCAATAAGTAATATATTCAAATTTAAAACAAAAAAAGTAGTGTTTTTTAGAAATTTACCTGTAAAATTCGAAGTTTAAAACCTTTTTTTTTAACCACGTTGTTTTTTCTTTTTTTTTTTTATGAAACCTTTATCCTTGCTCCTTTAATTGAAAAAAAAATTAGGGCTTGAATTACATTTTTCGAGTAATTATAAGCTTGGAAAGACATGGGGTCGAATAATTCACGCCTCCCATTTTGAAATGTCTATTAAAAAGTAAATAATTTACTCACCAAATTGTTATATATCACAAATTGAAGAGAAAAGGTCAATAAATAATATATTCAAATTTAAAACAAAAAAGTAGTGTTTTTTTTAGAAATTTACCTGTAAAGTCCGAAGTTTAAAACCTTTTAAAAAAAAAAAACACGTTAGTTGTTTTTTTGCGTTTTTTTTAATAAAACCTTGGCCCTTGCTCCTTTAATTGAAAAAAAATTAGGGCTTGAGTTACATTTTTCGAGGAGTTATAAGCTTGGAAAGATGGGGTGGAATTATTCACTATTTTTCACGAAATTTATGACACACCTACCAATCTACCCATCTTAAGAACGGCTTTTGGAATAGACACCCCTAACCTTGCCAGCATATCCGAAAAGCTATAAAAGTTGACGTGTCGAATGTGAACGATGAGTTGGACGTAATGTAAAAATGTACCAAATTTAAAAGGACACGAAATTCAAATTTCCATTCCATTTTTACAACAACCGTAAAGCAGAGCATTCTATGCAAATTTTACCTAACTTACTGTATTAATGCTATTTTTTTAAGCAAAAAAACATATTTAGGTTTAGCTATAAATTCCTAAACTCATTTCACCCTAAATAATTTAGGTGACTGAAATAGGAATCTAATTGAATCTTTAATTTCCTGAATAGTATGCGAGAATTCATTTTCCTTCGAGTTATATCGAATTCATTAATACGGACTTTAGGGGCTTTTTTCGTAATGTTACTGTAAAAATTATGTTTTATTGTTACAAATTACGATACTTTATTTATATAAAAAAGCAAAAATAAATTCTTGCGTTTTTTATTTACTACTGAAAACCATAACTTGAGTAAAGTTATTTTTTGTTTAAACAAAATAAAACATTTTCACTAAGAGTTAAGTAAAAATAATTAGTTCATTATATTCTGCGATCATTATTTGAAAAATACTGCCATTTTCATTAAAATTGGTTAATTTCCTGATTTTTGGTGAATTTTTAAGTAAAGGGCGGGGTCAAAATGTTTATACACTTTGGGCGTCGGCATTCATTTTGTCTGTACCTACAATTTTTCGATGAATATTTGATAGGAAAGCGACCACGTGTGGTTAATTTAAATTAAATTTTAATCACATGGTTATATTATCAATAATCATGTGATTAAACCCATTGAAAATTTACCGATATTGTAAACACATTCTGTTTACATTAAGCCTGTAGTGTTTTTTAGTGATGCAGTGTTGGCAACTGGAAGTTTTAAAAAAAACCCGCGAGATCAGGAGAAAGAAATGTCCAGAAAATCGCTAGATTTTTAACTTTTATCATCTGAAATTTTCAAAAATCGCTAATTCCCCCCCCCCCAACTCCATATTTTAACTTCCTACCATAGAAAAATTATAAATATAGTATAGTCAATATATAAAATGTTCCGTGTTTTCTCACTATATGTTTCTGGAATTATATTGAAGCGGTTAGCTCCCCAGAAGGCTTACATATTTTATCAGCTGTTTTGTCAGAGAGGGTTTTTTTTTTTTTGCAGGAAACAAATCATAAACTCAAACTTTTTATAATAAAAGTTAAATTGAAATATACTGCAAATTAAACATCACAATAATGGTGCAACATATTTTGAAATTAGAAAAATAAAAAAACAAAACACTTTGTTTTAGCATATTAAAAGTATTTAGGTTGGTAGATAATTAAATTCTACTGTATTGGTATAAATTTTTTTTTGTTGTTGTTTCTTGCTTTTTACAATTTTCGACTAAATACTTCTAAATTAAACAGGGTTGCTTGGATCGTATTTTAAACTAAACTTCAGAGGTTGGAATGCACCCCCCGCCTAAAATGTACTTGGAAAAATCGATTTTATAGCGAGATTTAAGAATGGTTAGCCGAAAAAAAGGTGAAAAACAAAACAAATAATAAATAAATAATTGTTACCAAAGGCAATAAATGCTACTTTTTTTACTTGCATGAATGAGTTTATTTTATGTTTTAAAGCATTTTCAAGCACTTTTCTTTATTTTTTAATCTAAAATTGCGGGTGTGGATGCTAAATATCTCCAGATTTTCTAAAATTCCCCGCTAGATTGCAAACGAAATCTCCAGATCTAGCAGGAAAACCGCTAAATTGGAACCACTGGTCACGTGACAGGAAGCGGTAATAAATAATTGTCCCTAAATAAAAAAAATGGCCTATCGGTACAAAGAAAACCACCTATTTATCATAGACAAATTAAATATAATGTTATAATTAAAAAGAAATATATAAAAACACACATGGATATAGTAAACATATTATACCAAAACGTGGAAGCCATCCGTCCAGTGGTTTTTTAGACTATTAATTGCGAACGAACCAAGAGTTACATTTATATATATATATATATAGATATATACACACTTGATGAGTTAGAAGAAGAGAGTAAATTCAATTCTATGAGAGTAGACCTATCGGGATAATACAAAGCTTAACAAATTTCTTTGGACAATAGGAGTGGAAAATGAAGTCACAAAAACTATATATTTGAAAATATAGAATGATTCATTTATTTAATAAGGGTATACATACACTTAGTGGGGGGATAAAGGGACTCTTTATATCAAGTAAATGTATGTATACACTTATATAAATGAATCATTCTATATATACCAATATATAGTTTTTGTGTGACTTAATTTTCCACTCTTATAGTCTCATATATATATATATATATATATATATATATATATATATATATATATATATATATATATATATTTATATATATATTTATATATATATATATATATATATATATATATATATATATATATATATATATAAGTGAATATCTTGCAGGCAGTGAATAAATTTGGCAACCTCACAACGAGTCTCAAAATATACCTGATTTGTATAAAGATTTTCAAGTTGGCCGCATCGCTATGAAAGTGGTCATACGACTTCTTTTCACCTTCAAGTCGCAATTTACACCAATACATTTATTTTAGTATTTAAATACTTTATATCTAACGCTTCCTGTGCAAAACGTATATTTTTTTAAATGTTTTATGATTTGGATGTAGTTTTAAATGTTTTTAGGAGTTAAATGTAATTTTGCAAAAAAGTATTGCTTTGTCGATTATTCTAATGATAATGCTCAGTTTAGTTGTTATAGAGTCCTAATAATCCAAATTATTTAACCTCGTCTCCAAAATGTTGAAATGCAATTAGATTTTCTGTAATTTTTCTAACCTCATGAACTTACTTACAAATGAAACTCTAACATGTACAAATCAATATCTGCGGATCATGCACCGTGGAGGACAGACCCACGTTCTCCATCAAACAAATGATTATCGTACAGGTGTACAATGTGCCACATGTCAAGTGTAGTTGAGTGCAAATGTTATTTTAATGTTTCCTTACTCCTAAACTAGTTGCTCTATCAAGGCTTGTGAGTTGCGTTGTTGAATGAATAATTTTCTAGCTGCACTGTAAATGCTTGCTAAAACTATATATACACACTGTCACTAATCTCGAAATCAATACAGAGAGGAATTTCAAAGTATAAGTTTTATTTACAATTAAGCTTCTTGCTCATTGACAAAGAGAGGGAGATGTTAGTTGTAAGGGGTTGGTTGGTGTTAGGCTCGACGACAGAGAAGTGTCAAGATGTCAATCATGCTCGCCACTGTGTTTTTTCTCTTCTGTTTTCTGTTGTTGATTTTTCTCTTATATAGTCATAAACTGACATTCCTGGAATTGTAAACATCAAGATACCACATTCTTCTTTTCTATTTTGCATTGCGCAATTCATAACTTATGACCTTGGAATGTATACAGTTCTTTGTTTTTGTGATAAGTACAATTCCGGTCATTTTTATGGGACACAAAAATGTAGATCAAATCAACCTGGAATGTGCGTGTGTGCACACCTCTGCTTTTAAATGTACATCGCCATATCTCCATATCAAAAAGCTGAGAAGGGTAGAGATAGATTCATGTTTGTCCAAGTGAATATCACAAAAATTGAACATGACATGAAAAGTTTGCAATTACACACACACACACACACACACACACACACACACACACACACATACATACATACACATAAACACATGAAATAGATTTCAAAGTTCTACAGCGTAAAAACCGTAGATGGCTTGACAATAAAGAAAAATATATCTATAACTCACTGATGAAGACCGGATTTTGCTTTCATTTTTATACTACCATAATTACAATGCGGACCTCCGTTATTTTTGTCAAAATTGGAAATAGTAAAAAATTTTCACTGCGTTTCTTTCGCCTGAGTCCTTTTAAAAAGATTCACTTAAGGAATTCACTTTTATTCTGATGCTATCATAACTACAACGATGATCTCTATTATTTTTGCCAACTTTGAAATATTTTCAAATTTCACCAGCTATGGGCAAATAGCTCCAC
>NC_136487.1:117987682-118040182 GCF_053919585.1 Euprymna scolopes
GTTGGTTTCAAGGAGAGATCTTTAATGACCTGTGTGAAAACTCCTTATGAGTCAATAATAAAGCATTAGCTAAATCTCTGCTGGATGAGTGCAAAAAGGACTGGGACCTTGAGCAGGCTTATTGCCACTCAAATTCCAGTGTGTGTGTGTGCAGTCAGCACCAACCCTATTTCTCAGAGTTTAACCGGCTTCCTATGAAGGAGGAAGTTTCAAGGGAGTATGAAATTCACAAGCGGTCCCCAGATGCATGTATATCCCCATTAGGGGAGATGACGATGTTAGGTTTTATCAACTTTTTGCAGGGAGGTGTCGACGTCCTCCTACATACAGCACCTGGACTTCCCAAATTGGTCACCATTTTAGTAATGACCAGGCTCAATGTTGCTTAACTTTGGTGATCTGACGGGAACCGGTGTGTCAACGTGATTATGCCTTATATACTCAAATTCCAGTGAAGGCCAATGGTCGCTGTCAATGAGAAATCAGTGGTAAGCGGCTGTTGCAATAATGCAAATTTATCTGCAAAGATTATCGAAAGACGTAAAGAGTACTGGAAATCTGGGGAGACTTGTTGTCGCTCATACTCCAGAGAACGCCACAAGTTGTTCTCAAAGAGAAATCTTTTATGATGGCCTGTGTGACTACTCCTAGTGAGTAAATAATAATAATTACCTTAATCCTGCTGGAAGCCACAGTCGGGCTTAGACTTTCAATTTCACTAACCTTCCCATTTTTTTTTACTATATTTTTAGCCTGGAATTAGTCTGCCAAAATCTTGCATTTGGTTAAAGTTATTTGTTGCATATTCGTAACCATCGCCTTTGATTTTGTTAACTAAAATATATTAATATTTTTGCCTTAAATGTTTTAATAAAAAAAAAAGATTTTTGTTTAAAATGACCTAACCAAATAAAAAATAATAATAGTTTTATTTTTTTATTAATTCGGTAATTATAATTAAAATTTTAGAATTATCTCATTTCATTAAAAAAAAAAATAGAGTGTTATCATGATTTTAAAATATTTGGAATATAATTTGTAAAAATCAAATTTCAAAACACTCAATGCAGTTTTGAGCCATCAATTCTTATATTTTGATTAAAATTAAAAAAAAAATGGATGCATGATTTTATTTAATTTTTATTGTTATCAATAATTCAATAAATCTACTTAAATTTTTAAAATTCAACTTATTAAATTATTTTTTTTATATTTTCACCCGAAACAAGACACAATGCCACTTTGAAGTAGGGGGCTACTATCAGGGACATAAGTTTCAAGGATACTATGTAGGGAGTTGAGCAGCAAGATGTCTGTTTACATTACACTTGAACTTCTGCATGTCAGTACAGTTGGGGAAGCAAGAACCTGGAAGGGAATTCCAAAGTTTAGCAGTTCTGAGGAAGAAATTATTAGAGTAGAAGGCTTTCTGGCATCTGGAGATTTCTACTGTGTAGGGGTGGGATTTTGCTGCTTGTTAGGTTTGTTAGGCGTATTTACGTCGACGGCATAGAAGGGCTTGTAGTTCATCAGAGCATAGGGATGAAACATTTCGTCGATGGGACAGAGGTTGAAGCTTAGATGACAGTTTGGGACCTATTAGGTTAGTGACTCTCTTTTGGATCCTGTCCAGGAGTGAGAGACTAATAGCAGATGCACGAGCCCAAATGCAACAACAATACTCTATACATGGGCGAATGGTGGCCTTATAGAGGTACAGGATACTTTCGGGTGTTAGTAGTTGTCTAGCACGGTAGAGAGAGCCCACCTTATGTCGAGGGGGTACAAGGGCTTGCAGTTCGTCAGAGCATCCACCATTAAAATACTTGTAGCACAGGCAGAGGGATGCACCATTTCGTCGATGGAACAGAGGCTGAAGCTTAGATCACAGTTTAGAGCCTATCAGGTTGGCGACTCTCTTTTGAACCTTGTCTAGGAGCGAGAGACTAGTAACAGATGCACCAGTCCAAATGTGACAACAATACTCCATACATGGGCGAATGGTGGCCTTGTAGAAGTACAGGATACTTTCAGGCGTAAGTAACTTTCTAGCACGGTAGAGAGACGCCATCTTCTTTGCAGCGGCCTTGGCATTGCCCTCAATGTATTTGTTTCCTATGAACGTTAATCCGAGGAGTTTGAATGAAGTATTTTCAGGTAATGTATCTTTAGCCATAGCTATTAGTGGTTGAGAATATAATTATTAAGGGAAACGAGCTTAGTCTTGGCAGCTTTGAATGTAACCCTCCATTTATGTCCCCATTCCACTACAGATTGAAGGTCTTCCCCTAGGGTTTCCACCATTGCCTTGGATATGTGTTCATTCGTTTTCCTCTTGTGTCTGTTACAGAGTATGGTGTCATCAGCAAATATGCCCATCTCAGAGACAATTTTATCAGCGAGGTCATTTATGAATATCAGGAATAATAAAGGTCCAAGGATCAACCCCTGAGGTACACCCGAATTAAAAAAAAAAAATAAAGCTGGTTCATAATTTTATAATTTTTTTAAATAAAAAAAATCTTTATTGTAGTATGTAAAAATCTTTAATTTCGACATTATTTCGTTTACATTAGGTTAGAGGCAAGTAATGAAAGTGACAAAAAAATCAGAACTCTCTACTTATATATAAAGGTCACTTTGTCTCTGTTCCCTATAGACTCCAAAACAGCTGGGCCAAATTTTATGAAATTTTGCACAAATATACTTTATCTCCCAGGGAGAGATCTTAGACAGGTTTTATATCAGAATGCATCCAATACGTATCAAAAGTCAATAATCAAAAAACTCTGATTAAAGCAGAAACGGTCCAATTTTTTTACCAAAGTTAACACTTTTATACAGCCTAACACCACAAGTGCATTTAAGAAGTATGACTGCACAAGTAGAAGGACTAATTGTATAAAATCAACAGTAGTTTTTTTGATAAGGCAGTGGTGCATATGAAATGAATGCTTCTGTTTAAAGCACAATCGAACCATGATACTTGACATTTGTATCTTTAGCTTTAATTAAAGCCATTATATAAAAATAATTTCATAAAATCAAAAGTAGGTTTTCTACACTACAATGTAGACTACAATGTATTGTGGATTAAATCACTGCGGGAAGGTAGATAAGTTTCCTTCCAGTGCACCGCAGTGGGTTTCCGAATAGAGCAGATAATCAATCGATTCAAATTTTTAAAATGGGTGATTTTACCAATGGGTGATGGCAATAAAAGCATTGAAGTGTCGAACATTCATTGATCTTCATTCAATCCCGGGCAACGTCGTGTCTTCCTGTTAGTTTAAAATAATTTTGAATTTCAGATTTTTAATATAATTTTCTACCGAAAGTTGCCTTTTTTAATTTTTTTATTTGTATTTTTAGTGTTTTAGCGTTTTATAAAGGTGGTCACTAGTTTCGACTATGAGTATCATAAAACGTATTCCGTTCATGGAATAAAGGGATGGGAGGTAGATTACTTTAATAGACTCAAAAGCGTTATACATTTTGTATTTTTTAATAAAATACAGATTTTATATTAGCATTCATTTTTTTTTTCTAATAGAAATCACTCCAGACAAGTTATAAAGCCACTTGACGTAAAGAAGCTAAAAAGTACCACAGAACAATAAGTGCTAGACGGATAGATTCTGACCCAGAAAACAGCAATTCTTTCCCCTTTGTCAGAAACAGTGTTCATAAAATATGAGAACTAAAGGACAAAATGAGGAAAGTGAGAGTCATGTGACTGCCAAAAGTAAACCCAGGTCCACTTTCTGCTCTCAATTGTATCAAGTGTTAATAATATATTAATATTATATTAGGCGTACTAACCTCGCGCTACCCGGGATGCGGTGACATAATTTTAGCTTTTTATTTTATTTGTTTGCACATTTTTTTTTTTTTAAACTTATATCTTTGTTATGAAAAAGACATCTCTTTTTATAGTCAGCAATTAAAAATATGAGTTATTCCCTTTGCTGACTTTTCATATTTTTTAGGGTCACAAACTGAAAAATTTTCCATATTAGTAGTTATCTAGACAGGATAATATAATTAAAAAAAAAATAAACTGCAGGGAAATACGTTATTATATTATCAATAAAATGGTAAAATCAAACCATTAAAATTGGTTAGTCAGAATCAAAGTTTTATATGTCAGCTTAAATGCTATTTAGGTCCAAATTTTAAAATCTCACAGGTTAAACGTTACATGCTAGATTAATATCAAGAATGTCGTTAGGATCAGTAAGGTTGGAAAGTTCCTCAAAAAGAGAAAAATTCCCCAGCTCAGTTTGTGGAAAAGGAATCGGGTCCAATTAAATTTCTCATGCTACTTGGAAGCATTATTTGTAGGTTGAGAGATGATTACCAATTTGTGTCCGAGAAGTGTCAGACATGGGAGATGGATGAGAACTCAGATGTGGAGAAAGTATATCTGGATGGCAGAAGTCTTTAAGGTGAACAAAAATTTTTGTCACTTTAATGATACTGTTGGAGCACAGGGTTGAGTAGGTGCTAGTGTGATTGCAAACGTTAGTAGTGGATGGAGTGAGTTCAGAGAATTTCTGTCATTACAAACCAGCAGAGCGTTACCAATTTCGACCAATGGAAAAGTCTATCAGCCATGTATCTATAGTAGTGATGAGAGGATTCCAATATTTTTCCCGATTCCGATACAGTTACCGATTCTGTTCTAAATTCCTGATAATATAATTACCGATTCTGATTCTTCTAAATTTCTAAATATAGAGTTGTGTGTTTTTTTTTGGGGGGGGGGGTACTGAAAAAATCATGTGATATGCGCATTATTTTCAGAAAATGTAAAAATACACTTGTGGAGATGATCTATTGATTTTAACTTTACTAAAAAATTTAAATTTCAAATTAATAAAAGTTTATCATTTCGTCATTAATACGCAGCCATGAAAAATTAAGTTTCAAAACAAAAAAAGATACAATTAGATACAATTTAAAAAAAACAAAAAAAAAACAATCGTTATTGGCATCGTGTTATGTTGTTAGTCTAGCGGAAAACACCGGAAACTATTAAAATGGTCGATTATTAAGGTAAAATTATATTAGTCGATAATTATGATTGTTGTAATATTTGTAAAAATGAAACGTTATCCTAGCAAAATAAATATTTAGAGAGAAAATTATTCATGTTAAGATGTTTAATAAATTAAATAATGTAGAACACAAACAACAATTTAAAACAGATTGTGTTTGACGACTCTTATGTAGATGGGATTATAAAGTGACGTGGACTTTAGTGAGAGCTTTGGGAAAAGATATGATTTAATGAGTCAGAGATTGAAAGTGAGAGTAAGCAGATACAGAAAGACCAGGTGTGAGCGAGAGTGGATTGAGTCGAACGGTGATGGCTCCCAGTTGAGGGGATCAGACTGCGTTGGTTTAGGATAGCGGCACCTTTCCAATGGGGAAAAAATCGGAAATAAAAGTTGCTGAAAAGACGAGATTTGTTAATTCATTGGGATTGAACCTCTTTGCAGCTGTTCGAGGATCCATCAAACAAGATCATAGATGGATCAGGTATGTTTCTCCAATTGGCCTGATGTTACAACCTCAGAGAATTGTTACATGTCTGTTGTTAAAATGTATCTGTTGTCATAACTTTTATACCACTAGAAATTACACAAGTTCCTATTTACAATGCCTCCTCACGGGACAGAGTTAGACACCAGGGTCGTTTTTTACGGCGGAGAAAAGGAACAAAAATTAAAAATTGTCTCAGTCGTGAAGGATTCTCATCCACTGACAGAGACCAAGAAATTAAAGTGCAGCATCTGAAGAACAGATGCTACACTGTGATCTCGGCCCAAAGGCCAGGTGTTTATTTATTTGCTTCCCCACTGAGCAAATTAGGCAGGAGGCCGTTTTTAATGTGGAGATAGGGGGAAGGGGGGGAGGGAGGATCCAGCTCCCGAGAGGAGGGAAGTGGGAGCTGGATTAGAAACTGTTGGTATGAAGGGTTGCCCCTTCAGTGACCAAGGTCAGATATGTGGGGTTACCCCCACATATGGTCTTTGCTAGTCATAGCTGGTCTGTGCTAGTCATAGCTTTGCAGCATCTGCCGGAACAGATACTACACTTTAAAGGCCAGGTGCACGAGTTAGACACACGTACGTAATATATACACCTGTTCATGATATACAGAACCCCTGACAATACAGCATATTCCTTTTAAAGCCGTATGCACACGGTCAACATAACAATCAGAAAATAGGTACAAATTTTTATGATTCTGGTACTTCCAAAAATTTAATTGTTTTGATTTCCAATTAATCGTCCCAACACTAGCATACAGTAAGATGTTACATGGAAGTGAAATCTGGCCATTGAGGGTTGAGGACATGCGTTGCATAGAGAGAAATGATATGAGAATAATATGATGGATGTGAAATGTGACAAACTTAGTTCTGACGAACTCAGAGAAAGATTAAATCTGGACAGTATAAGATGTGTTCATAACAGGAGACTTCAATAGTATGGTCACATTGAAGGAATAGGTGAGAGATCTTGGGTTAGTAGATGTCAAATAGTTGAGGTAGCAAGTTTAGTTCACAGTGGAAGGCAGAGGAAAACGTAGGAGAAAGATAAAAATGGATCAGAAAGAAAGAGGGATAAATAGAGACCTGGTCAGAAATAGTTTAGTTTAGAAATCAGTGTCTTAAAGCTGTCCAACTCATGTCAGCATGTAAAACGGACGTAAAACCGAATATGATGCTTCTGCTGCTGCTGCTGTTGTTGTTGTTGTTGTTGTTGTTGTTGACGATGATGATGATGATGATGATGATGATGATCATCATCATCATCATCATCATCATATTTTATGTTGATGGAAAACAAACTTGGCCCTTTTTTTTCTTTTATTCACTACAAACAATGCATATTGACTACTGTGATAGGGATCAGATTTATACGATGACAATTTGGGTGAGGAGTTAAGATGTTTGTTCACATTCCATTTATTTTTTTTATATTGGTACTGATAGAGAAACAAGGAGGAGGAAAGTAATTCCAAAATGGAGAGGTCCAAGGAAAGAAGCTATAACAGTAGGAAATTTTCAGAACACATACTACACTTTGCTCACACCAAAAAGTACTGTCATAGTATGTGGTCAACGAAATTCTGTGTTAGAATATGTGGCCTACGTTTTGACTGTGGCCTACTAAATTCTGTCTGTTATAGTATGTGGCCTATCTTTTGAATGTTGCCAACAAAATCCTGTCAGTGTTATAGTACATGGTCTAAATTTTGAATGTGGAGCACGAATTTCTGTTTCTGTTATAGAATGTGGTCTACCTTAAATAGAGTATAATAACTGTCTGGTAATGCCACAAATAAATTGAACTTTGGTACAGGTACAGGCAAATCGGATTTTCTGTTCAGCATCTTCACATAAACAGTCAAAAAGGCTGAACAAAAAAAATCGATTTCATCTGGTTCAAAAGTTAGATCAGTACCCCCTTCGAAATACATGTGATAAATTTAATCATTAACCCTAAGTGTGGGGTGGCAATATGTAAACCAATACTTATGGTTCGTAGTTGAGTTAATTAAGAGTACGTTTTTTAATTTTTTTTTTTCGCTTTGTATTTAACTCATTGATGTCCATTTGCAAAGAAATTGGTCTTTGTTAGAATCACCGATTGTTTCTCCCTTTATGTAACTCTTCTAAAATGAATACAATAAATTTTATTTCTAAATATAGTTTGTGACTGAATTGTATTTCTTGAAATTATATACGTCTAAAATAAAATTATTTTGAATAAATTGCATATTTCATATATCTATAAATATAATCTTACTGAGGTAGGACACATTAAAAAAGGTAGGCTACATGCTATAACAGAATCAAAACGGTAGGCCACAGCAGGCACAGCACCAAAACGGGAGGCCACAACACCAAGGAATCAATGTTATAGTTCATTAGCTGTACCAACTCGTTGTTGCCTTGATTTTTAATTTTCAGTTCGGCCTTTTCTCTCATTTTTTTTGTAATAAAGCATTTATATTTTTCGATTTCATCTTTTCTTGCCATTTGGCTACTTATTCCCCTGGTGTGTGTCGAAATACTGTACATAAATATAACTAGTACATTGCGTTTTATTGAAAAAGATTATTTCCTGATTTAAGGAAAACTTCAGGTCTAGCAAGCTCAAAAAAACAAAACAATACTTCCCATTCATTATTCTTTGCAATCTATACATGCTAGAGTAGATCGTCTAAAAACCGTTTTGTTTTTAATATCTGTTCTGATTGTTTCATTTAGTCAGAACAAAAAGAAGAAAACGGTTCAGGAAATAAAAACAAGTTCTTCGACCAATTCGCCGTTAGCTATCTGAATAACAAAAAATAAAATAAATAAATAAAAAAAAATAAATAAAAATAAATCGAAAAGAAGAAAAATCTCATCTTCTATCAATTGTCGTCTGTTCCATTCAATTGTAGATTCAGACCCGGTACCCATGGCAACTGATGTGAGCACAACGCACGCACCTTCCGCACGTTAAGAAGTGGATCTTCGAATACCAATGATGACGCTGTACTCTTTATAATTGCCAACCACTTACCGATCTTGCAGAGATCTCTCATGTCCTGAGAATCAAATTTTATGTCGATCTCCAAACATTTCTTTTTATTTCTATTTTTGGATTTTATTTTACATGGGGGAGAAAATGGGGGAGGGGGGAAGAGACATGTAAAATATAACATGCCGTATAATCCAATAATCCGCTCAGGGATTTGGATTAACAACCAGACTTGAATTCATGGGGCATGCTCAGCATATTGTTAAGAACCTGAGATTAATTATTATTATTATTATTATTATTATTATTATTATTATTATTATTATTATTATTTGTACTCACTAGGAGTTCTCACATAGGTCATCATCAGAGATTACTCACTAACAACAACCGGTGGTGTTCCCTGGATTTTGGGTGACAACAAGTCTTCCCAGATTTCCAGTACTCTCCACTTCTTTCAGTAATCTTTGCAAATAAATTCGCATGATCACAACAGCCGCTTGCCATTGACTTCTTATTGGCAATGGCTCACTGGAATTTGGGAGACAATAAGCTTCCTCAAGGTCCCAGTCGCACTCATCCCATGGAGATCTGGTTATTGCCTTCTTTCCTGGCTCTTTCCATCCTCCTTGATCCTTTGGGACTGTTTGGTGCGATGCAAATCAATGCCGATATTACAATTGTTTTGGTGGAGGAATAGTTAACAGCTTGAAATATTTTGGTTTCAATTTTCTTGGTTCTGTGCGGTGTTTTCCATCTTTTTTTTTTTTTTTTTCAATACTATTGTAATTTCTATATGGCCAGTAAGTCTTTGTAACTCATGCGAATTAGTTTCTGCAATCGAAGGTTTTCCTTAAAATTTCAGTTGTTTTCAGCATTATTGTCCGTTATATAGTTTCAGTCTTCCCCTTGATTCTGATTTCTCCTAGTCTTTTTTCCAACTTCGTGATCATTTTTATTATTTGTACAAATAATTATTGGCAGTTCTCACATAGGTCATCATCAGTGATTTCTCACTGGCAACAACTAGTGGCATTCCCTGGAATCTGATTGACAACAAGCCTCCCCAGATTACCAGTACTCTTTATCTCTTTCAATAACCTTTGCAAATGAATTTGCGTTATTGCAACAGTCGTTTGCCATTCTCACTGCCAATGACCATTGGTCTTCACTCGAATTTGGGTGAGAATAAGCCTCTCAAAGGTCCCAGTCTCCTCCACACTCATCCTGTGGAAATCTGGTTAGTACTTTCATTCCTCGGTCTTTTCATCCTTCTTGACTCTTCAACTATTTGAAAAAAAAAAAAAAAAAAAAAAAAAAAACGAGGACAGGGTGAGCTAGTCAGCTTACATTATTATTATTATTATTATTATTATTATTATTATTATTATTATTATTATCATTATTATTATCATTATTATTATCATTATTATTATCATTATCATTATTATTATACTTTATCATTATTATTATCATTATTATTATTATTATTATTATCATTATCATTATTATTATCATTATTATTATTATTATCATTATTATTATTATCATTATTATTATTATTATCATTATTATTATTATCATTATTATTATTATTATCATTATTATTATTATTATCATTATTATTATTATTATTATCATTATCATTATTATTATCATTATTATTATTATTATCATTATTATTATTATTATTATCATTATCATTATTATTATTATCATTATTATTATTATTATTATTATTATTATTAACTCACTAGAAGTAGTCACACAAGACATCATCAAATATTGCTCTTTGAGAACAACTTGTCGCGTTCCTTGGAGTCTGAGTGACAACAAGTCTCCCCAGACTTCCAGTACTCTCCACGTCTTTAGATAACTTTTGCAAAAACAGTTGTGTTATCGCAACAGCCGCTCACCATTGATTTTTTGTTGCCGGCGACCATTGGTCCTGACTGGAATTTAGGTGCCAATAAGTCTCCCCAAGATCTCATTCCTTTTTGCACTCAACCAGCGGAGGTCTGGCTAGTACTTTCTCTTCTTGATCTTGCTTGACTCTCATTTATTTGGTGCGGTGTCCATTTATGGTGACGCACACACAAAAAAATAAAGGGGGAGGACGGTATCTTGCAATTATACAGTTTCAGTTTTCATGTGATCTTACTTTCTGTTTTGCATCTGTAGCTGTTTCTCTTTTATGTGCGTTAGTCTCCACATTCAAGGGTTTTCCTTAATATTTCTGCAGTTTTCCTTAATCTTATCTGTTGTATCTTCTCGACCATCCCTCTGATTCCAACCTCTTCCATTCTTTTTTCAAAGTTTTTTGGTATCGTTCCTAGTGCTCCTACTATTAGTTGTGCTATCTTTACTTTCTTCATTTTCCAGACTTCTTTGATCTCTCTGATCAGTTCCGTGTATTTACTCTGATTCTCAGTCTCCTTGATCTTAACTCTGTCGTCTGATGGAACGGCAAAATCTACAATCTGGCAAGACTGTTCCTTCTTGTTAACTATTATGACATCCGGTTTTCTTGCTTGGATGGGTTTATCTGTTTATATATCCATGTCCCATAGGATCTTGTGACTTTCATTTTCCTGTACTGCTGTCTGTTCGTGCTTGTATCATTTGGCTGTGTGTTCCAGATGCAATTGTTTGCAGAATTGCCAATGTTACTGTATTCCTCACTGGATCGTGTCTATTTTTATATTCTTTTTGGGCTAGTTTGCTGCATTCACTTATTTTGTTGTTTCTTGTTTTGTCTCTTTGTCCGCAGAGTTTGCATTTGTTGTTTTCTTGTGTCTTGTCGATCCTTGCTTTGATGTGGTTTGTTCTGATTGCGTTATCTTGTGCAGGTGTTATTAGGGATTCAGTTTCCCTGTTTAAGTTTCCTTTTTGTAGCCATTTCTAAGTGTTTTCGTTAGTCTCTTCTTTTGTAATCCTTATGAATTGTCCATGTAGCTGTTTCTCTTCCCATTTTTCTTTCCTCATCTTATTCCTCATCTCTTTTTAAATCTTGTTTGTTTCTTCCATGCCTATTGTTGCCGTAATTATTCTTTCAGTGTTTCGCATTATGTATTTTTCTAATCCTTTTTTTGTGTTATTTACACAGTCTTTTATATAGATCAGCCCTCTTCCTCTGTTTTTCCTTTTCACATATAGTCGGTCAGTATCATCCTTTGGGTGTAGAGCATTGTGCATCATCATGAGTTTCCTGGTCTTCTGATCGAAATTCCTTAGTTCTTCTTTGGTCCAACTTATAAACGGTTCAGGATATCTTATTAGTGACACTGTCCACGTGTTTATTACTTTAATTAGCTTTCGATTATATAGTTTAGTTTTGAGGAGTTTTTCTTGTTCTTCTGAGGTATTCCTTTCCTATTTTCTCTTTCATTTCTGTTGCTTTGATGGCGTCTGCTTCCAGCACTCCCAAGTATTTGTAGCTATCATGTTCACCTACTGCCCTCATTTCTGTTTGATTGGGCAGTACTGTCCCTTTTGTTGTTTCTAGTTTTCCCCTCTTCATGGTCAGCAATGCACACTTTTCCATATCGAATTCTATTCTGATCTCCTGGTTAAAGATTCTGGCTACGTTCATTAGTGTTTCTCATTCTATCTTTGTTTTTGCAAATAACTTCAGGTTCTCCATGTACATTAGTTAGTTCATTCTTTTTTCTGTATTTCTAACTTGTATTCGGCTTGGCATTTTCTTAGTATGTTGTTCAGGGGCATCATGGCTATAATGAACAGTAATGGTGATAGGGAATCACCTTGGAAGATTCCTCTTTGTATTTTAATTTAAGTTATGTATTGCCCATCAGCTCTCGATTCAATCTCCATGGTCTCATTGCATTTTCTATCAAATTGATTATTTTACCTGGTATTTTGTACATTCTCAGGCATTCTATTATCCATGTTTGTGAGAGTCTATAATATGTCTTCTTGTAGTCTATCCATGCCATGGCGAAGTTCTTTTTTCTACTTTTGACCTCCTTCAGAATCCATTTGATCTATGTATAACAGATCATGAGTTCCTCTTTTACTTTTTGGCTCCGTTTTTGTTCCTCTGGGAGTAGTCTGCAGTTATAAAGGGGCAGATAAATTTGTTCTTTCAGTTATTATTATTATTACTTACTCACTAAGTGATTGCTCACAGGCAATAACTAGTGGTGCCCTGGTGTCTGAGTGACAGTAGGTCTTTCCAGCGCCCTCTGCCTCTTTTCAGTAATCATGATAAATCATTTTGCATAATCGCAGCAGCTATTTCTCGTTGTATCAACTATTGTTCTTCTATGGAATTTGAGTGGCAATAAGCTTCCCCATGTTCCAATAGTCTCCAAACATTTCTAGTAGACGTCTGATCGGTGCTCTGTGCGTCCGAATTCCTGTATTTGTCATCAGTTCTGATTTCTGGAGTGAGACAGATCTCATTCCACTGTAAACTAAGAATATTTGATATTCTACTTTATCAAGATTAGCAATGCGTCAATAGAGCTTTTAAAATTAATTTTCTTAGCATGTGTGATATTACCAAGAATGAGCATATTTTACCTTGGCAGTAACGTTTGTGTCACAAATAAAAGACAGTTTCAAGTAAACAAAAATATTTCATTTATTACAAGTTTGTCTACAGAAATCCATAATGAATGTTTATGAGGCATGTTATACAAAGATTAAACTGAGAAGTAAATACAATGTTCACATATATAGTAGAATGCAATAGTTATAATAGAACAAGTGACTGCATGTATTACATTGGTTATGCACACATGTACAAAGTAAAAGATGGTAAAAAGTCTGAGATGAACAAAGACATTTCATTTACTATTAGTTTGTCTACGGTAAATAACACGAGTATATATAGATGCCTTAACTGTTATTTAACCAGTTTCATTCTTGATCTGAGACTAAGCGACTGGCTAGAGATCAACTAAGGTTTCGTGTCACGTTTACACACTCTGAACTTCTTTGGCTTTTATTCACTCTCCCAATTCATTACAAATAAATAAAAAAAATTTAAAAAATAGCATTATCACTATTCCTATAAAGTTAAGTTTGTGTATTTGTTCATATATCTAAGGCTTTTGACAGGGTATGGCATGAGGGTCTCCTCAGGAAAATTAGATCATACGGTATCACTGGTAGAATACTTAACATAATTAAATCCTTCTTAGATAAGGAAAAATCCAGGTTGTCCTCGATGGACGTACATCTAAACAATATGATATAAATGCGGGGGTGCCCCAGGGTTCTATCCTTGGACCTCTATTGTTCCTGATATTCATAAATGACCTCCCCATCAAAATTGCCTCTGAGATGGGTATATATGCTGATGACACTACACTCTATGGCAGGCACGACAGGAAGACGAATGAACACATTTCTAAAGAAATGGCAGAAACACTAGAGGAAGACCTCCAATCTGTGGTGGAATGGGGACAAAAGTGGTTGGTCGCGTTCAATGCTGCCAAGACTAAATTAGTTTCATTCAATAATTACAAGAAACCCTCTCTACCACCTATAGCAATGGCCAACGACTTTTTATCTGTGAGTACATATTTCAAACTCCTTGGCCTAACGTTCACAGGAAACATGAGTTGGAACAATTACATTGAAGGCATTGCCAGGACCGCTGCAAGAAAGGTGGGCTCTCTCTACCGTGCTAGAAAACTACTAACACCCGAAAGTATCCTGTACCTCTATAAGGCCACCATTCGCCCATGTATGGAGTATTGCTGTCACATCTGGGCTGGTGCATCTGCTACTAGTCTCTCGCTCCTTGACAAAGTTCAAAAGAGAGTCGCAAACCTAATAGGCCCTGAACTGGCATCTAAGCTTCAGCCTCTGTCCCATCGACAAAATGTTGCATCCCTCTGCCTGTTCTACAAGTATTTTAGTGGTGAATGCTCTGACGAACTGCAATCACTTGTGCCCCCACGACGTGAGCACCCTCGACAAACCCGACAGGCTGCTAAATCCCACCCCCACACTGTAGAGATCCCTAGATGTAAAAGATCTTTTTACTCCAATAGTTTCTTCCCCAGAACCGCTAGACTCTGGAATTCCATTCCAGGTCCCTGCTTCCCCAACAGTACTGACGTGCAGAAGTTCAAGTGTAACGTGAACCGACATCTTGCTGCCCAAATCCCTACATAGTACCCCAGTAGTTGTTGCCCCTGATAGTAGCCCCCCCCACACGAAAGTGGCAATTTGCCTTGTTTGGGGTGAAAATGTAATAAAAAAAAAAAATGAACAGAAGTCACTAATTAACTGATCCTTATGAAATCTGGAACACAGCAGCTAGGTGTATAGAGTTGTAAGGTGAGCTCTATTAAGTTGCATTTAGTTTTCTACAGAGTGGGTAAAAAGGGGATGGAAAAAAACCTTCATAAAAATTCCAATACCTTCGATTTTGGTAAAATTTTAACAATAGGTATGAGATATCAATAAATAAATATTCCCCATGTTTCAGCTTCTTTGGAATATTTAGCAGGGTTTTAGAAGCCATAACAAAGGTACAATCTTCTATTTGAAATTTCAAATATTTCAGATTTACATTAAATTTGATTCATAGTTATTATACACCAATTAAACAAGACTACCTGAATTTCAGTTTTTTTAAGAACCCCTAAGCATAAGGCTTAAATTTTACACATTTTCTAGAATAAAAATCATGTAATGAATTTTACTGAAAATTGGAATAAGGATTCCAGATATGAAATAATTATATCTGTTTTTAGATTAAAATCCTTATACCTGGTTTTAGTCTTCATAACGAGACATAAAAATGGTGCAAAACTGTTTTGATTGGGAACAGGTATTATAATTGTATTTTTATCATAGACTTGTTTATTGTGTGTCTAATATATTCTAAAGTATTGCCATTAACATATGTTATTAGCATATTGTTATTGTTATTAACATGATATCATTATTGCTTTTAACATGATATCGATTGCTACTGACGTATCATTATCATTATTAACATGATATTATTCTATTGGCATGATATCATTATTATCAACATCATATCATTATTGTTACCGACATGATATAGTTATTGTTAACATGATATCATTATGGATATTATTATTAGCATGCTATCATTTGTATCATTAAAATAATATCATTCTTATTATTGACATTATATGATTATTGTTATTAACATGAAATCATTATTGCTATTAACATGATATCATTATTGTTATTAACATGATATCATTATTGTTGTTAACGTGATATCATTATTAGTATTGACACAATAACAGTATTGTTATTAACATGATATCATTATTGTTATTGACATGATATAATTATTGTTATTAACATGATATCATTTCTATTGACATGAAATCATTATTGTTATTGACATGATTTTATTATTGTTATTAAAACGATATAATTATTGTTATTAACATGATATCATTATTGTTATTAACATGATATCATTATTAACATGATATCATTATTTTTATGAACTTGATATTAACACGATATCATTACTGTTATTGACATGATATCATTATTGTTATTGATATGATTTTATTATTGTTATTAACATGATATTATTATTGTTATTTACATGATATCATTATTGCTATTAACATGATATCATTATTGTTATTAACATGATATCATTACTGTTATTTACATGATATCATTATTGTTATTAACATGATATCATTATTGTTATTAACATGATATCAAACTTGTTATTAACATATAATTATTGTTATTAACATGATATCATTATTTTTATTAACATGATATCAGACTTGTTATTAACATGATATCAGACTTGTTATTAACATGATATCAGACTTGTTATTAGCATGATATAATTATTGTTATTTACATGATATCATTATTGTTATTAACATGATATCAGAATTGTTATTGACATGATATCATTATTGTTATTTAATGATAACATTATTGTTATTAACATGATATCAGAATTGTTATTGACATAATATCATTATTGTTATTTACGTGATATCAGTATTGTTATTAACATATCATTATTGTTATTAAAATGATATCCTTATTGTTATTAACATGATATCATTATTGTTATTAACATGATATCAGAATTGTTATTAACATGATATCATTATTGTTATTAACATGATATCATTATTGTTATTAACATATCATTATTGGTATTAACATGATATCATTATTTTTATTAGCATGATATCATTATTGTAATTAACATGATATCAGAATTGTTATTAACATGATATCATTATTTTTATTAACATGATATCATTATTTTTATTAACATGGTATCATTACTGTTATTTACATGATATCATTATTGTTATTAGCATATCATTATTGTTATTAAAATGATATCATTATTGTTATTAACATATCATTATTTTTATTGACATGATATTATTATAATTGACATGCTTTTATTATTGGTATCAACATGATATCATTATTGTTATTAATATGATATCATTATTGTTATTAACATGATATCATTGTTATTAACATGATATCATTATTGTTATTAATATGATATCATTATTGTTATTAACATGATATCATTATTTTTATTAACATGACATCATTATTTTTATTAATATGATATCATTACTGTTATTGACATGATATCGCTGATGCTACTGACATGATATTATTATCTTGTTAATCATCTGCTGTACTCATGTAAACTCCAAAGCGTGATCTGAAGAATTTTCCATTTCCTTTGACGCTATTTTCATCTAACATCTAATTATTGGTGAACCCGACATCCACCTCTTTGCAAAAGGATTCCTTCTCCTCATCTTTTTTCCATCTAATGCCTGTTTGCCTATTAATCAGAATCAGACTGATGCTACCAGATCAGACTGTCTGAAGATATCGACTTCCTGACTTAAATGCACCGAACATAATGTTGTTATTTTTTCCTTTCCCTTTGCAAAACTCAATCATGATCTGTAAAGTCAAAATAAAACACAATTTTCCTCTACAAAACAACCAAACACAACACCATGAATAAATATTTAAAGATATAAAGAACTTGATGCATAAAACCTTTTCCCAAAATAACTGGATTCGGTATAAAATTACATAAAAATGCCAATTTCCTGCAAAACGAAACAACCAAACCAAACACTTTTATATATAATTATTACTTTTTTATTGGAATCCTTTGAGATTAGTAATCTGTGGATTTATTTATTTATGTACGAACTATTATCCTCATCTTTATAGTTGTTTGTTGTTTTACGACATTTCGACTAACTTATCATCTGGTCTTCTTTATTTGCCCGGTGGTGCAGTTGATAGACGCACTGAATCTCTACAGTTCCAGGTGAGCATTATCCGAAGATAGCAGTTTCAATCCTACCCAAAGTAGATCAGAGGTTTAGTTGGCCAAAACGTGATAAGACAACAACAACTATGGAAGGCAGTAATTACTGGGGATACATTTACGAGACTTAGCATTCCTATCCTGTCGCGGTTAACCACCTGAAAGGGCCAGCGGATGAGTTGGCTGATACATAGTGAAGCAACCAACAACTATGAAAATGAGCATAACAATATGCAAATTAATACACAAACCAAATACCATGAATAAATATTCGAAAATGTAAAGATTTTTACCAAAATGACCAAATCTGGCATTAAATAACCTGAAAAAGGTTGGTATGCTGTAAAACATAACAGCTAACCAAAATCAAATATTTTCCTGTAAAGTTAATGCCTTAATATCTTCATAAACTCCTTTAGATTAATTCATACTATTATGAAAAACACTTTTTTCTTTTGTCTTTAATATATATATATATATATATATATATATATATATATATATATATATATATATATATATATATATGTGTGTGTGTGTGTGTATATATATATATGTGTATATATATATATATATATGAATGGAAATGTATAAAAAAGAATATGAAAAGTATAAAAGCTTATAACTTTTCTTTATTCGTTTTCAATTGGTTACGTGCAGGAATACAAAATAATATTATGAAAAAAAATTAAAAAATTTTTTTACAGGTACATAATTTTCGACCGATCCTTCAGTCTTCATCGGTGTAGTGAAAGCATATATATATATATATATATATATATATATATATATATATATAAATTTATATAAACTTGTATTTCTGTTTGTTTGTTCACATTTGATTAATACATACAAAAGGTTCACTGCTTTAATATTTCATTCATTTCTATATATAGTATGATTCTTGCAAAATACACGATTAAGAGGTGACCTCATTTGCATATTACACTAAGAAAAATCGATTTTATTAAATAGCGGTATGTTAGTTATTGTTTATAGTGAGAGAATTGTTTTACGTGTTCTATTTAAGTTTGTTATTTAAATTTGATTTATATTGATAACATATTTAATTTAATTTATTTTTTACAGACATCGATCTTTTGGGGGAAAATCGGTTTGAGTTATTTCCCCTGGGCGCCAACTTTGTTCTTTTTTTTTCTTTTTCGGCGGATATTAAAACTAAAAACATTCACACAAACTTTCAAGCATTATTTTTGGAATTTGTTTAAATAAAATAATTTCCAACTTGATTTCACAATTAATGTTGTGGTCCAGTGGATTTTTCTTTTAAAATTAACAAACAATCCAATTCAACTACGATTCCTTATTTAAAACAAAAACAAAAGTTTCATTTATATGTTTTTACCAGGTTTTTATTTTCATATTTTTTAATTTTTTCTTTCTTTTAATAACACAATAAATCATAATTCACCATTTTTATAATATAAAAACGTGTATTTCGGTTAACAGAAATTGCTACTTTTGTGTTTTGAAACTGAATATTTACAGTTTGTTTTCTTTGCAACAGACCGTAATTACAAATCTTTCTAGACTAAGGCAGCATTCATAAAAAGGTGCTCAATATCCGGAGAATAGCTTCTCTTCATATCCCTTCTATCGAAATATCTGGTGGAGAGTTTGTCACATACTTCTTCTTTTTTGTTGGCGGGGGGGGGGGCGATTACATTTTCGTGTTAATCCGTTCTTTTATTCTTGAAATTTTTGTTGGGGTAACAATGGAGTTGATATATAATAATGAAAACCTGCTCAATATCTTTAATATAGCAGGTGTGTCCAAACTGAACTTCAGCAGAGTGCTTAATTATTAAAAAAAACTTTTAAAAAAGAGTGTAATATTTATTCATACATGCGTTACAGAAGATCAGAAAAAACATTGATAGTTGGTTTCAAATCCAATAAAGGAACCAATATCTGGTCGCCTATGTTATATTCTTTTCATCCTCTGTTTACAAAAAGAAACTGAAGAGAGTCGGATATAGATAACCAGATATTGGTCGCCTTTATTTAGATTTGAAACTGACGATGCCGATGCGTTTCTTGTCTACTTTAACACACACACACACACACACACACACACACACACACACACACACACACACATATATATATATACACGAGACGATTCCAATATTTTCCCAATTCCGATACAACTACCTATTCTGTTCTAAATTCCCGATTCCGATACGATTACCAATTCTGATTCCGATTCTTTAAAAGTCTCTTATTATGTAGTTATAAAGTTATTTATTAGACTGCCTAAGACTGAAACGAAAAATCACAATACTAAGATCTAAGAATCCAAAAAATAAATATCAAAATTGAATGAAAACACCCCTACCCTTGTTTCAGAGGAGGTAGTTCCCCCTCCCTCTTCACACACACACATTAGAAACGAACTTGGATCACAGTTACCTTCGTAGGGAAGCAAATAACTTTATGATACTATAAAACAGAACACACATTCTGCAGACCAATACAAGAAAACACACAAACACGCACACACACACACTACCCTATGCACCCAGTTGACCAAGTATCAACTTGCCCTCACCTCCACTCAAGTAAGAGTAAAAAAGGAAAACAATGAGAAAAAACAAAGAAAGATAAGTAGAAACACAAGAAGAGAGAGAGAGAGAGAGAGAGAGAGAGAGAGAGAGAGAGAGAGAGAGAGAGAGAGACATAAGACAGCAGTGACCACAGTCCACCCCAACGAACCAGTAATAAAATTTGAACATACGAATGAAGAGTAGAATCATTTACACATGTTTCCACCGCTCGGAAACATTTCAAATGAACTAAGAAAATGCTCTATTATATTTCAAACACATCTTAAGTATATTCTAAATATTTTACATTTTAAATACTTTCTGAAGAGGACGCTTCACAGAACGTCTGAAACGCGTTAAAACTATTTCAATGATTTAAAAACATTATTACAATGATCTAAACATAATTTTCAATGAAAAATCAAAACACGGAATAATAAAATAATGTTAAAAAATACACATTGTTGGTGACCCCCCTCATTTAAATATATATATATATATATATATATATATATTATTTTTAAAACTTCGACTCTTGCTAGATTCAGCCACTCTGATGAGTCGTAGACGACGAAACACATGTCAGTGGATAATTATATTTTAAACATAATATATATATGCCGCTCCCCATTTAGGGGGTACCAAATTGGTCAAAGGGAAAATCATTCCCAACTCGCATTTAGGTAAAAATGCACTTTCGTATAAATAATTGAATTCGTTCAAAGAGTATCGCTAACAAAAAAACAAATAAAAACATATATATATATATATATATATATATATATATATATATATATATATATATATATATATATATGATTACTTAATTTAATCACAAATTAATATAGGAAAGTATAAATTTATGCATAAACTTTAAGCATTACTTTAACAGTGTTCAATACGTAGGTAGAGCTAGATAGTAAGTTATAAAATATATATGCCAATTAAGCTACACAGCTTGGATGAAACGTGGAATATTCTGTGTAGATTAATTGCTATATATATTTTATAACTTACTATCGAGCTCTACCTACATATTGAGCACTGTTGTAGCGTGGATGAAACGCGGAATGCCTGATGAATCCTAGCATGGATGAAACGCAGAATATTCTGTGTAGCTAAATTGCCATATATATTTTATAACTTCCTATATATATACATGCTTATATATATACATATATATATGTATGCATGATAATTGCAACGTCTTGTCAGAGGAGTGCCACTCCCTCAGACACTTAAAGTCCATAAGCCCAAAAATGACTTCCATTGCCACGGGACCATTTTAATAGACAAATGCCTGAAGGAGTATCTATACACAGATGATGTTACAGAGTCTTAGCTTTGTACGACAGCTAAGTCTCTCTCTCTCGGTTCAAAATGTTGAGATCTGGCAACAAGCAAAAGCAAGATAGCCAGCAACAAGTTAAACTGCAGACCAGCTTAATGCGGGTATTGGTCTCCCGTTTTATGGTTTTTTAAATCAGAGATTTGCTTCTAGAAAGGTTGCCTTTACTACAGCTTATGGGAGCCCTCTCCACCCCAACACAAACATACATACACACAAACACACACGGTGCTAGTTGGCGGTTGACCCCGAAAAAGGGTTCATTCGCCCTTTGGAAGGTCTTGTTTTTAATCCTTCAGGGAGACTAGCCACCCTCCTCACCAAACAAGTCTGGTGGGGGAACCAGTTTAGTCGCCAGTGACCTGACCATGAGGCAGGTAGTACTTGACCTGACATACATACATACATACATACATATATATATATATATATATATATATATATATATATATATATATATATATATACATACATACATACATACATATAAGTGAATTGTCCTTAATCTGCAGAGTTATATATATATATATATATATATATATATATATATATATATATATACACCAATACTGAATTCCAAAGGTTAAATGCGTGCAACATTATTAGCACCATTTTCTTTCCCCCGTCATCATAGTGAAAAATACCATATCATTCCTTTGCTTCATTGGCCATCAGGTATTGAAAAATCAGGTAGCCGAATTACACAATGAGCCAAGCAAAATGCTGTGGCTATTTGAACGCATATCAATTTTCATATGCTGTTGCAATGACGTGCGCATTATGTTGTCCCACTCATTGACATAGGTGAGTCGGTTGGAGTTAGAGGTGGGATGCATGCATGAAAACCTGATATCGTTTCATTACATTGGAAACATGTCATGCGTATCAAACAAAGAGAGAAGGATGGATCGATTCTGAAAATAAGTATATTTTATCCATGCGATTAGTGATTGAAATGTTATTTCAAGTTTATAGATGACAAACGAACAAACAGAGCTTCTAACACGGGTGTGTGGGCACATATAAAAACACTCTTTAAAATTTAAACATGGGAATGCTCTTTTTCCTATATGATGAAACAAAGTTTCTTTTTCCTGCCAGCAATTATAGGAAAATAACCGAACACTTCCTATGCAAATCTGAAACACTCATCACTTACTGCATTTTCCAAAGTGTGTGTCACAAAAGTATGCTTACATTTTTGTTCTCGTTTACAAATTATTACATATAATCCTACTAAACTGATTCTTTCAAATACGTACTCCCATAAATAATGTAGCCAAGAGTTTCACTCTCTTGCAAGTAACTCCTCCCACTAAACTCGAGTTCACGTTGTGAATTCTTTCGTAGCTATAGTTTTATTAGGCCGCCGTTTATAAAAATAAAAAAGTTATTTTTAACTTCTTAACCATATGATTTATGAAACTGCTATCATTAAAATATATAAAATAGACCAAACATAAATGTAGAAATTATAGTTAAATTTTGTGAATTAAAAAAATATGTAAATATATTCAAGTCAAGAATTTATTGTTTGAAACAAGGGATATCGGGAAAGGAATTATATTTATTTCCTTAATCCATGGATTTTCAATAGCTCATATTATCAGAGGAAAATGTAGTTAGCAAAATGATTAGTTATGATTAAACATATATTTTGCTTATTAGCAAATATTTATTGAAAATGTTATATAAAAATGTATTTAAAAAGCATAGACGAAGGCTATCATATTGCCTAGGCAATCAAACGTTAAATTAAGTTCAATTATTTGTGGGATATTCCTGCCAGATCAGACGAATAATAACCCAAGGAAAAAGATCCGGAGCAATGGAGTAAGCAAAAAATCCAAACCGGAAATTACATTCAAAATACGTGAAGTTCCGAGAATGTCTGTTCCAAATGGTAAAGAATTCCGGCAAGGAAAACATCCGATGGTGTTAAAAATTAGGAAAGTTCCAGAATATTTGAGAGGGACATATTGGAGAGATAATAGTCAATTGCATTATATATCTACCGATTACACCGCCACACATACGCATATAAAAATATACAAACTTATATATAAAGACATATGTATATACGTCAGCACATATATATAATAAATGAATATATATAAAGGAAAAAACTAGACGTACAATACATACGTTCAAATATGTATATAAATTCAGATCACATAAATCTCCGAGCTCAATAAGCCTCCATTTGGTAACTATACAGACAACATTTTTTTCCAGTCTGTCCCACACAGATAAAGGACTGATCATATAGTTATTAGAATTTAATCCTACATGATGAAGAGGGAAAAAAAAAGAAATTAATTTAAGGAGAAGAAGAAAAAAGGGAAAGGAAAAAGCCCCTTTTTCTCTTTTTCTTTTCATCTGTTGGACGATGATTACCACCACAATGGCTACAAAACATGAGACGAACAAATATTGGTCCACATTGGACTTGAAGACAATCATTGTGTCGTCGGTTCAGAAGCAAGCTCTTAGCATTTTGTGCTACAAATGGCATGTTCTAGGAAAGAAACTTTGTTTATGGAGATTCCATTTTATTTTTGGTAAAAAGAGAGAGAGAGAGAGAAAAAATTCTTTGTTATTGTAGTAACTAAGCGAGTTCTTGCTGCGAATGCTCTGCAGGCAAGGATTTGTAAAATTTATAAAATTTTGATATGCCTGTTTCCTTTAGATCAGATGGTAGTGAATGCTGCTGAAGAGTTAAATGGTTTGGTTTCGATTCTAGTTGATGGTACCTGAGTCATATATTGTTTTACCTTTTGAAATTACCCAGCCGAGCATCTAAAATAAATATAACAATGCAGTAGAGAGAGGCAAGTAACATCTCTTCTGTGTGAAAGAGGCTGCAGAAAATCATTCCTCACCAGATTATAAACATGATTTTGTCAAGACAGGAAAGAGTGTCCACGAGAGGAACTGCCCAATATAGAGCAGTACTCCATCTTAGGAATTATGTGGCTCTTCTAGGGATAGAGAGTTGTGTCAGGGATGAGGTATTTTATGGAGTGATAGAATTATCTAACCATTTTTATAGAAACCCTATGTTAATAGCTGTGTTAAAAAAAGTATATATTTAAAGCTTGTCAGTAAGTCAGATTGTGCAAATTATGGTCCGTGTTTTTTTTTTTTAATCGAAAAACTTATTCCACATTGATTTTGTCGAATTTCAAATTTAATTTTTATTTTGATTACAAATATGATAGAGAAAATGGGGAGGGTCTAAGCCGCTAAACAGTCTGGATTTCACTTCCTATTACTAATGACATTGTGAAGGACTCCAAAAACTAATTAGAGCCAATTTTCAGAATTTCATTCTTTGATATTTATACAAGACAATGTCAGGACTCAAGCCTTGCTAGTATATATATATATATATATATATATATATATATATATATATATATATATATATATATATGTGTGTGTGTGTGTATGTGTGTGTGTGTGTGTGTGTGTATATAAATATGTATATATATATATATTAAACATTTGAATATTTTATTAAAATACCTATTAAATATTTTTACGTGTATAAAAGTGGATAACAATATTCAATAGTTATTCGAATAAAATGTTCAAATGTTTAATGAATTAAAAAATTATTAATAATAACAAAAATACGTCCCAATCTATATATGTGTGTGTGTGTGTGTGTGTGTATGTGTGTGTGTGTGTGTGTCCAGTAGAACCTCGTGATACGGTGATCCTAGGATAAGTTTTTTCATGTTACTATGTGGAATACGATGTTTTCCGGTCCCTAGTTATGTTATTTGCCCCACCTTACAGTATTATTTATAATATTATTTGATTACTAGCTGTACCCGGCCACGCGTTGCTGTGGCTCAGTTTGTTACAATGGAACACATTCCTCAAGAAAAATTGCATTTTATATTGTTTATTTACTTTTATTATTTTTTGCAATTTTTTTATCAATAAAAGTTGGGGGTTTTCCTCAAAAAAAGATTCATTTTTTACCATAAATTGTTAGGGGAAAGGGTTTTTCTTTCTTTTTTTCAGGAAAACTTGAATTTCTTAAAAAAGAAATTTGGTAGTAAACGTTTCTTTTTGAAAACGGAATTTTTATTATACAAAGAAAAGATGAATGCTTTGTATGAACACTGTAAATAGTAGATGAAAGTAGAGAAATGTTTGATTTTTTTTCAAGAGAATGTACAAATTATTTTTTGTCAAAAATACTCCCATCATTAATTAATTAATTAATTAGTTATGCAAAAACTAAATAAAATATTGATTTAGTGTTTCAACACTTGAACAACGCTCGGTTGAATCCGGTGATTGCCGGTTGAACCCTAACCATAATTGAAATCGGGGGGGGGGGTACCATTCTTTTTAATTTCGTCTTGTATTCAATTTTTTGAGTGGGCTATCAGCGATTGCAAACTAACTAATTTAACCAAAATGCAAAAAATTCAACAATTAAATAATTTTAATTAGTGCTCAACTTCTAATACAAATCGTAGTAAATCAATCCCCCTTATTGGTACGGTTGTTGTAAAAATGGAACAGAAACTTAAATTTCGCTCCGTTTTAATCTTTTTTTTAATTGTGCCCCCCAAACGAATATAATCCAAAGAATAGCATTTAACAATTGTACATTATATATATAAAACAAAAAATATTTAAAAGAAAAAAAAAAAGAAAGTTATTAATAAAAGAGAAATAATTCCATTTTTAAGCGAAAAAAAATCAGTTTGGTATATCTTTTCATTATTTTTTTGGTATATCTTTTTATTATTTTTTTGGTATATCTTTTCATTATTTTTTGGTATATCTTTTCATTATTTTTTTGGTATATCTTTTTATTATTTTTTACATAAGTCCAACTTACCGTTCACATTGGAAATATCGACATTTATAGGTTATTGGGTACGTTTACAATGAATAAACACTCCAATCTACCATGTTAAGCACGGCTCTCGGAATAGACACCCCAAACCTCCCCATGTTAAGAACGGCTTTCGGAATAGACACCCCTAACCTTGTCAGCATACCCAAAAACCTTTAAAAGTTGACATGTGGAATGTGAATGATAAGTTGGACGTAATGTAAAAATGCACCGAATTTAAAAGGGAACGAAATTTAAATTTCCGTTCAATTTTTACAACAACCGTAAAACAGAGCATTCCGTGCAAATTTTACCTAACTTAGTGTATTAATGTTATTTTTATTTAAGTAAAAATAATATTTAGATTTGGATATAAATTATTAAACTCCTTTCACACTAAATAATTTAGGTGACTGAAATAGGAATCTAATTGAATCTTTAATTTCCTGAATAGTAAAAAGATGATCCAGTCCACGATGGTCGATTTGCTGCTAATATCCATTGTTTAGGTACCGGCAAAAATAAACATATTTTTTTGTAGGTTTCCGACAACTTTTTGATTGTATTTGAAAGATTAAGGACTAAACTTAATTTCCCAAAGGAAAAAAATATTTGTACACGTGAAAAAAAAAAAAAATTATGAAAAATGTTTTCACGGCGAGCTTACCAATTCAGCTAAATTTTGAAGTTAAATAAATTCATTGTAAAAATCCTTTTAGAGATAAATATTAGTTTTCTGGGTCTATTTCAAAGATAATTAGTAAAGTAAAGTCCTAAGATATTGAACTAAATAATAAAATAGAAAACATTTTGTTTGTGCTAAAAATAGCATCGGTAGTGCGAGAAATTCATTTTGCTTCGAGTTATATCGAATCCATTAATACGGACTTTAGGGGCTATTTTCGTAATTTTCCTGTAAAAATTATTTTATTTATCTTTTTTTTTATTGTTACAAATTATGATATTTTATTTATATAAAAAAACACAAAAATAAACACATTTTATTTACATTAAGCGAGACCACCACGGCCTGTAGTGGTGAGTGGTGAGACCAAAAGATCCTTTTAGTGATGTCACGTGACGGCAGGCGGTGATAAATAATTGCCCCCCCCAAATGGCCCATTGTACAAAGAAAACCACCTATTTATTAAAAAAAAATTAAATATAATTTTATAATTAAAAAGAGATATATAAAAACACGCATGGGCACAGTAAACATATTATACCAAAATGTCGAAGCAATCGTTCCAGTGGTTATTTAGACAACTAATAACGAACGAACCAAAAATTACATTTTTATGTATAGAGATATACGTGTGTATTATGTACTGTACTGTATTTTGTTACTTTTAATGACGTATCCCAAGGTTCTAATATATATATATATATATATATATATATATATATATATATATATATATATATATATATATATATAAAATCTTTTGATTTGAAATTCAAACATTTCACGTCATAAATTTTTAAATTCATTGAATGACTAAAATTTGATATATATATATAGATATATATATATATTGAACATTGTCTGTGTGCGTAAGAGAGTTCGTTCCCTATGGACTCCGAAACGGTTTTTATGAAATTTCACACAAATGTACTTTATGTATCTGGCAGTGTTCTTAGATAATTTGTGTATCGGAATGTGTTCAATAAGTATCGATAATCGAAAAATTAAATGAAAGAAGGAACAGGCGATTTTGACCAAAGTTAACATATTATGCAGTCCTAACATCACAAGTGCATTTGAGAAGTTTTATTACTAGACAACCAAAAAGGCCCACATATAAAATCAAGAATACGTTTTTTTTTATATGACAGGACAGGGAAGCATTCGAAATGAACGTTTCTTTTTAGAGCACAATCGAATCATGACACTTTAACTTTTGCATTTTAAACTTTAATTCAAGCCGTTATATGTAAAAATAATTATATAAAATCAACAGTAGGTTCTCTACAGTGCAACGTGGACTACAATGTATCGCAGACAAAGTCACTGCGGGGTGGCACGTGAAACTTACTTCCAGTGCACTACGTTAGGTCCCCAACTAGAGGAGGAAATCAATCAATTTGAGTGTTAAATAGTTGATTTTACCGATTTTGATGACAATAAAAATAGGGGAGTGTGAAACATTCATTTACCTGTATTCAATCCCGGCCAGCATCAGGTCCCCCTACTAGTGTGTGTATATATATATATATATATATATATATATATATATATATATATATATATATATATATATATACTATACTATAATAACTAAATACCTACAGACACTAGTGTTTCATCCTTTCGAGAATTTTCAGTGCAGGGTGTCACGATTAACACCAGTTGATGGATTCGAACCCGGCAACACAAGCAATCTCTGGCTTGATTAACAAAGACCGTATCCATTCGGCTACCGGTAACCGCGTGAAATAACGTTGAATTAAAACATTTTATTTTTAAATGATTTTTTTTTTTTTTTTTTTTTACTTCAGTCAGGGTAATCTAATCGTTATACGATGATCTATGCATGCATATATATATATATATATATATATATATATATATATATATATATATATATATATATATGTGTGTGTGTGTGTGTGTGTGTGTGTGTGTGTGTGTGTGTGAGAGAGAGAGAGAGAGAGAGAGAGAGAGAAAGTGAATAAAATATGTTAGCCACCTAGCTCTACTCATTTATTGAGCACAGTTGAAATAAATACTGAAAATTGATGCATAACATATATATTTTATGTAGATACACGAAATAATTGTGTGTGTGTGTGTGTGTGTGTGTGTGTGTGTGTGTGTGTGTGTGTGTGTGTGTGTGTGTGTGTGCGTGCATACAGCATGTGTATTATTATAGTAGATTCCCAATACACATGCAGCAGTTTTTTTTGCAGCACTGCAGCAGGTGTGTTATTATGATAGATTCCCAAGCTACAAGTGCTTCCCCTACTCCCCCCCCTCTCTCTCTCTCTCTCTCTATCTATCTATCTATCTGTCTGCGTTTTCCTTTTTTCTTTCTCTCTTCTTGCCCAACTTAATTATTACCTAATATGTTTAACCTCTCTACACTAACTTCGCTTCTCTTTCTCTTTTTCTCCTATTCCCACTACTCTTCTCAACTATAGCCCACTCTCTCGATTTATTCTACCTCCACACACCTTCCGCACACTATTTTCCAGATTTTTCCACTCTTCCCTTAATTTCTTCTTCTTCTTCTTCTTCTTCTTCTTCTTCTTCTTCTTCTTCTTCTTCTTCTTCTTCTTCTTCTTCTTCTTCGTCGTCGTCGTCGTCGTCGTCGTCGTCGTCGTCGTGGTCTTCGCCGTCGTCGTCCATATTTTTATCTTCTTATTCACATCGGATCTTCTCCTAGCAACCCTCTGTAGTCGCCGCCGCTGTCGCCGCCGTTCCGCATAAACTGGCTTCTCTCACTGTCTACCTCAACGTATCCACCTCGCCCGTCACATAAATGCCTTCGTAGGTTAAATAGACCATTTCCTTATTTTCTTATAATCCTCTAAAAAAAAAAAACACAACCAAAATCGCTCGGCCTTAACCAAATAAACTACGCACCAATAAAATATTCATATTGCAATCCCACCCCACCCTCTCCTACGTAGATGTCTCGTGTCTTCCGAAGCAAAATCACAAGGTTTTAATTCAGCCACATAAGGGCAAACATTTTTATATGCATTGACAAGGAATCATAATTAATTAATTTTATTTTATGCCTATACTAGCAGGCGGCATGGTGTTGCCCCGTCGTAAAATATGATTAAATATGATATTAAGATGAGAGCCAATATTCTATTGATCATTATATTGTACCTAATATATAGTAGTTATTCTAAAAGTTAACAAAACAAAATATGACATGGGTGCCATCAGCTAGGATCGAAACCAAAACATTTAGCCCCCCAGCCTTAGTCGTTACCGTTTGAACTATCATCACAGGGATTAGAAATAGTTAAAAATGAACAGAGTTTTACGTATATTTGTGCACGTGTACAAAAGCACTTTATGTCGACTTACGCCTGCCAAGTTCTAATTTTTTTTTTTAGTTTAGTTTTGCCTTATTTATCAGCTACTTTTACGGGCTAAAGACCAAATCCAAATTGTTCCACAGGTCCAGATCCCCTATATAGCAAGTTTCAAGTTTCAAAAATTGACAGGAGTTTGATGGAGACCATTCCACAGGCGTACAGACAATCAAGGATACTAGCGGTGACTCGACATTGCTCGGGATTGAATAATGATCAACGAATTTTTCACACTCCCATATTTTTTATTGTTATCGAAATCGATGAAATAGTCCATTTTTCAATCGAAATGATTGCCTACTCTAATTGGGAACCAATCATGATACAACAGGAGGAAGGTTCACATGCCTCGTGCAGTTATTAAGTTCACAATATATTGTAGTTTATATTGCACTGTAGAGAACCTACTGTTGATTTTATAAAATTATTTTTATATATAATGGCTTGCATAAAGGTCAAATATCATGCTTCAATTGTGCTCTAAACAGAAATATTCATTTCAAACGCGCCCTTGTCATATCAAAGAACCTGCTGTTTGATTTTATATGGCTGGCAATGACATTACTGTTTGCACAGTGATAATGACATGGATTTTAAGTTTAAAATGAAAAAGTCAAGCATCATGCAATTGTACTTTAAATAGAAACATTCATTTTGAAAGAGCTCCTGTCATATCAAAGAATCTACTGTTAATTTTATATGGCAGGTCTTTTAATGTACTTGTGATGTTAGACTGTGTAAGGTGTTTACTTTAGTCAAAATCGCCTGTTCTTTCTTTCATCAGATTATTGTGATTATCGAGTATCGATACTAATCGCTAACATTCCGATAAAAGAAACTAAGAACATTGCCAGGCACATAAAGTACCTTTGTGTGAAACTTCATAAAAATCAGCATCCCCCCGTTTTCCAGTTAATAGGGAATGAACTTACAGACACATATATACACAGACACACAAAGTTTATATGATGTGTGTGTGTGTGTGTGTGTGTGTGTGTGTGTGTGTGTGTGTGTGTGTGTGTGTGTGTGTGTGTGTGCAGGGTTTGTGACAGAGAACTCCAGCCGTGTATAAAGAAAATTCAAAATAGGAGTGTGATCAGAAAAACATCGGTACTATCGGTTTCAAACCCAACACAAAGGGAATTGTCTTTGGTTCTTTCATGTTAGACTCTCTTCAGCCTTTGTTTATATGTTTATATTTGTCTCACCGGAAGTATATATATATATATATATATATATATATATATATATATATATATATATATATATATATATATACTAGCATGGGTGCCCGGCGTTGCCCGGGTGTTTGGCGGTGTATACTGAGAAAAATAAAACAACAAAACAAACAAAAAAAACGGTCAATTTTTTTTATCTTTGACCCCTATTATGAACCCTTGACATTTATTGTTTTGGGTTCAAATCAAGTTATTAATTTAGATCCATGTCCAAGAAACATAAATCTAAAATTTCAAGTGTTTCAACCCAAAATTGTAGGAGGAGTTTGGTAGAGTTCTCAAAGGTTAAATCGTTGAACTTTGACCCCTTAATCGCAAAATTTCTGGCCGAAAACTGATCACATCGACTTTCCCAAATCTCAGTACTCTGTATATCAAATTTCGAGTCTGTAGATTAGAAATTGACAAAGTTATTACGTAGGGAAATGTACACAGACACACAGACACGTTCACTTATATATATATATATATATATATATATATATATATATATATATATATATATATTATATCTATAAAAGTGAAAGTGTCTGTCTATCTGTGTATCTGTGTGTCTGTGTGTGTACATTTCCCTACGCAATAATTCTGTCGAAATTTTATATATTCTGTCTGTCTGTGTATATTTCCCTACCAAATAACTTTGTTAATTTGCGGTCTATAGACACGAGATTTGAGATTTGACATAAAGGGTATTGAGATTTGGGAAAATCTTTTTGATCGGTTTTCGGTCAGAAATTTTTCTGTATAAGGTCAAAGTTCAACGATTTGACCTTTGAAAACTCTACCAAACTCCTCCGCCAATTTTGGGTCTAAACACTTGAGATTTTAGATATAGATTACTTGAAGATGGATCTAACTTTATAATTTGATTTGAGCCCAAAACGATAAATGTAATTGGGATCAAAGTTTTAAAAAATTGACCTCTTCAGTTTCAACCAAATCACTCATCCAATTTTTGGTCTAAACATTTGAAACTTTACATAAATGTATTCAGACATAGGGCAAGCTTTTTAATCGTTTTTTTTTTTTTTTTTTTTTTTTTGTTGTTGAAAATTTGGCTTCCAAGGGGTTCAAGTTCGAAAGATTTTACCTTTGCAATTTCTAGCAAACTATTTAGCCAATTTTGTGTCTAAACATTTGAAATTTTACATAAAGGGCATTCAGACAGGGAACAAGCTTTTTAATCAGTTTTTGAGTGAAAATTTGGCTTTCACCGGAAGTATATATATAAAAAAAAATTGGCTTTCAAGAGGCCAAAGTTGACAGAATATTCCTCTGCCAATTTTGGGTCTGAACACTTGAAATTTTAGATGTAGGCTACTTGAACATGGGTCGAACATGTAAATTTAAGCCCAACACTATAAATGTTAAGGGGTCAAAATTAGGGTCAAATTTTAAAAAAATTTGACCTCTGCGATCTCTACCAACTTTTCTCTATTGTTGTTAAAGAAGTTTATCATATAGAAAGGCATTACCGTATGTATGCACTCTTTTTAATATATGCATATGCATGTAAAGTTATAAACAGCATATAGGGCTCGAGCAAAGCCGGACTGAACTACTTGTAATATATATATATATATATATATATATATATATATAAATATATATATATATATATATATATATATATATATATATATATATATATATATATATATATATATAATTAAGTACTTCAAGCTAAACATGTATATGTATGCATGCTCAGAACTTAGTCGATTTACTCCTGCCAAGTTCAACTTTTTGTTTATTTTTTTCAATTTTGACCCCTTGGTAGTTATTGGTCTAAAAACCAAATCGAAAATGTTCTGAGATCTAAATACTCTATATATCAAGTTTCAAGCCTGAAGACCAAATATTCAGAGAGAAGATTGGTACAAAAGTTTCACACACACATAGAATCACGGTCACTTTAGATATATATATATATATATATATATATATATATATATATATATATATATATATATATATATATATATATAAACAGGTTCATGTACTAGAACATTTTCGTTTTGAATTCTATGCAATTATGCACAATATAGAAAGTATGCATAAATAGAATTAAGTGTAAAGTTAAATGAAATAAGAAACCATGAAAAATGAATAATTAATTAATGAACGTTCGTTTTTCAAAACCATATGTAAATTAGTTAACTTTCATGAAGTCGTTTACACATCTATGACTGAGTATACTAAGAAGTTCGTTTTAATAATATTTAAATAGAAAAAACTAGGCTTATAATATCAATGTCAGAGTATGAAAAAAAACTCAACTTTATAGGTATATAGATTACGTTTATATATATATATATATATATATATATATATATATATATATATATATATATAGTCTTATTTGTAGTATTCCGAATTTTACTAGGTTTATATAATTCAGTAATCGTTCATATACCAATAATTTTTAAGCTAAAAAGAGATGACTTAAACTGTAAGCTACAAAATTATCATATTTCATAATTGAGCATTCATATACTGTTTTAACAAAACCCCAGACTTCAAAAAATGAATTGATAGCAACAAAAAGTGTATTTCATTGTTAGTTACAATTGTTTCAAGACAATTTGGATTAATTCAAACATTATGTCGTTTGAAAATTTTCACAAGAACAGCCTTTTTTCAGACTTGTTGAATAAAAAACACGTTAACAATAAAACATTATGGAAAACATTTCCCTTATAAAGACAAAGAAATCAAGCGAAACTATTTTACCCCAGTCGCATCCTTTGCAAATATTCTAAGTTTTTATGATTTTTCTGAAAAATGACTATATTTTTGATTTTTAAAAGCATAAAACGTTTTCATCTTTATTTATGAACTTCAAACAGGGAAATAAAATCTCATAGCTTAAAGGGAAATAACTCAAAGGTTAAATGAAAACTTACTTCCGTTTTTAAATGCAGCTGATGTTGGTTATAATCATAATTAAAAATAAATTAAGCGTAAATTGAATTAAAACGTAAATTGAATTAAAAGTAGCTTAAATAAATCGACTTTATATAATACTAGCGAGGGGTACCCGGCGTTGCCCGGGTGTTTGGAGGTGTGTGTGGAAACTCCGGGGGTGAGGGGGTTAAAAAAAATGTAAGTATGAGGATCGAACCCGAACCCTTGAGGCAAAGTTGTAAATTAAAGTGTGAAATAAAAACATGCAACGTTAACCATTGTCCCACCGCGAGATGCTAACGGAAACACGTTTGAATTTATTTAATTACTTGGATTTAGCAGGTGCCCGTTTTAATGAGTTAATGAGGTCATTTCATTTACTGATGAATGCTTTTTTTCCCCCCAAGATGTTATAGGAAAAAGACTAAGCCACATGCGGCGAGTGACAAATATTGAATATTTATCTTCTCGAAATCGAGCAAATTAAATAGACAGGCGAGCTTCGTTGTTAACTGTGAGATATTACGATTTATATGTGATAAAAAAAGTTTTTAAAAGTTGTGAAGCGAGCGACCGCTTCTCTGAAAAAAGCCTTTTGTAGACATACAGAAAAAGCGAACACACATACATACATACATACATACATACATACATACATTTTCGCTTTTATATTTATAGATTTCTAAATAGAATGCTTAAAACAATTCTATTATTAATTTCCATTAAAAATTTAGAGCTATTTTAAAGTTAATATGCAAATGAGAAACCTCTTGAATGTGGAATCCTTTTGCATAAATAGTATATATATCATGCAAGTAGAAAAGTTTTTTCAGTATTAAAATATATTTCTGAAACCGTGTACCTTCCATACATATTAACCAAATTGTGAACAAACAGACAGGATTTAAACTTTAATTTTTTGTTCAAAAAATATTTTAAAAAAATAAATAAATATATATATATATATATATATATATATATATATATATATATTCCACAAAAGAAAATTTCCAACTATTTTCTGAGGAATATAATTTAGTCTCTGATGAGTTGTTTGGTGGGCATCTACTATTCAACAAACTACGTGCAAGACGTACTAAATAAAAAAATATGAATAAAATATTATGAGTGAGGATTAAATATATCTTCTGGTTAAAATGTTAATGTATATGTATTTTAATTTTACTTGAAATGTTGTTTAATGGAATTTTAGTTGAAATGTTGTTTAATGATAAATTTTAATTGAAATTATATCTAATGGTAAATATTGTTTAATGGCAAATTTTACTTGAAACTTTTAATGTAAAATTGTACTTAAAATGTTGAATAATGATAAATTGTATTTGAAGTGTGAATTTTACTTGAAATGATGTTTAATAAAAAAAATTTTACTTGAAATATTGTTTAATGGCAAATTTTACTTGAAATATTGTTTAATGGCAAATTTAACTTGAAATATTGTTTAACGGTAAATTTTACGTGAGATGTTGGTTAATGGTAAATTTTACTTGAAATGTTGTTTAATGGCAAATTTTACTTGAAATGGCGTTCAATGACAAATTTTACCTGAAATATTGTTTGATGGCATATTTTACTTGAAACGTTGTTTAATGGTAAATTTGATGTGAAATGTTGTTTAATGGTAAATTTGATGTGAAATGTTGTTTAATAGTAAATTTGACGTGAAATGTTGTTTAATGGTAAATTTAACTTGAAATGTTGTTAAATGGTAAATTTTACATGAAATGTTGTTCAATGGTAAATTTTACATGAAATGTTTAATGGTTAATTTGAAGTGAAATGTTTTTTAATGGAAAATTTTAAGTAAAATATTTAATGATAAATTTTATTTAAAATCTTGTTTAATAGCAAATTTTACTTGAAATATTGTTTAATAGTAAATTTTACTTGAAATGCTGTTTAATGGCTTATTTTACTAAAAATGTTGTTTAATGGTAAATTTTACTTGAAATATTGTTTAATGGCTTATTTTACTAAAAATGTTGTTTAATGGTAAATTTGATGTGAAATGTTGTTTAATGGTAAATTTGATGTGAAATGTTGTTCAATGGTAAATTTGATGTGAAATATTGTTTAATAGCAAATTTAACTTGAAATATTGTTTAATGGTAAATTTTACTTGAAATGTTGTTTAATGGTTAATTTTACTTGAAATATAGTTTAATGGCAAAATTTACTTGTTGTTTAATGGGAAATTTTACTTGAAATATTGTTTAATAGCATATTTTACTTGAAATATTGTTTAATGGTAAATTTGATGTGAAATGTTGTTTAATGGAAAATTTTACTTGAAATGCCGTTTAATGGCAAATTTTACATGAAATGCTGTTTAATGGTAAATTTTACATGAAATATTTAATGGTTAATTTGATGTGAAATGTTGTTTAATGGAAAATTTTAAGTAAAATATTTAATGGTAAATTTTATTTGAAAACTTGTTTAATAGCAAATTTTACTTGAAATATTGTTTAATGGTAAATTTTACTTGAAATGTTGTTTAATGGTAAATTTTACTTGAAATATTGTTCAATGGCAAATTTTACTTGAAATATTTTTTAATGGTAAATTTTACTTGAAATGTTTAATGGCAAATTTTAATTAAAATGCTGTTTAATGGTAAATTTTATGTGAAATGTTGCTTAATGGTAAATTTTACTTGAAATATTTTTTAATGATAAATTTTATTTAAGATACTGTTTAATGGTAAATTTTACATGAAACGTTGTTTAATGGTAAATTTTACTTGAAATATTGTTTAATGATAAATTTTACTTAAGATGCTGTTTAATGGTAAATTTTACATGAAATGTTGTTTAATGGTAAATTTCTGAACGAATGCTTGAGCCTGACAGATGAAGAGTCACTAAAATTACATACTTTTTGTCAGATTGATTGATTAGATCAGAACCTCGACTGGCATGTTTCTGTGAACAAGGCTAAGTGGCAAATGAATGCCACAAACCGCTAGCACAAATAAAAAATAATTGTATTTATTTTTTTATGTAAGTTTATTTATTCCTAAAATGAGTACATCAGTGGATTTCATTATATATATATATATATATATATATATATATATATATATATATATATATATATATATATATGCATGTATGTATGTATATGTATATATATGTACATATGTATATATATATGTATATATATATGTATGTATGTATATATATGTATGTATATATGTATATATATATGTATATATATGTATGTATATATATATATGTATGTATGTATATGTATATATGTATATATATATATATATATATATATATATATATATATATATATATATATATATATATATATATATATATATATATACTTGATGAACTGTCTAGGCCCAGAGGCTCTAGTATACTACTAGAACTCCGATTATGACATTATCTCGCTTTTTTTTTGTAACTGTGCATTCTTCAGCCGTGCATGAATATTTTATATGGTGTGATGAAAGATGAATAACACCATATAAAAGCCGTATTGGTGAGGGGAATGAAATGATGTAAACAATTAAAAGTGATAGGGGGGAAAGGGAGATAGAAACAAGGAGAAGGAACAAGAGAGAGATATAAAAAGGAAGATATATTGTATCTTCACAATGTATTCTCTCTTTGTGAAATCCTTTATTGTCAACCAATGTCAAGATTAAGAAATTCTATATTCAATATTATACTAGAAAAACTATGACTCGTTGGGTCACCCATTAAGCTTGGTTCGATTGTTTGAATCAGGAAAAGACAATTTTACAAAGTCAGGAAACAGTTAAAGGAAATAATAAAAAATAAGCCTCTTTTTAATCTCTCTCTCTCACACACACACACACACACACACGCGCGCGCGCACACACACACACACACACACACACACTTTTTATTCTATTTCTTTCCCTCTACAGCTATAAGTTAAATAATATTACTACATCTAGTGATATTCCTTTTTTGTTTATAATGAACTATTCTTTTATTTTTAATCTTTACTTTATTACATTTTTTTGTTTTAATTCCTTTAAATTTTTTTTAATTCCATTAAACAGTATCTTAAGTAAAATTTATCATTAAAAAATATTTCAAGTAAAATTTACCATTAAGCAACATTTCACATAAAATAAGGGAAGGAATAAAACAACGGACAGCAAAAAAAGACGAATAAAAAAAAAACTTAGCAAGAGACGAGTCATTTTTTTAATTAATATTAAAATTTAATTTATTTTACTCAAACATAGCATCAGCACGAAAGTGAAGAATATTTTAGCATGTATTTTGAATGATTAAAATATCTAGGAAAAAAGCCTCATTAACTCGGCTTTAGTATGTATAGAGTAATGATAAATACTGACTCAACGGGCCACGGGTGATCCAATTTTTTTATAAAACTGTATGGAAAATATTTTCCAACTTACTTATAGACTATGTAAGCGAACATACATATATACATAAAAATTGCCTCGGTCTAGAAGGATTTTTTACTTCATTGATCAAGTACGGAAGAGATACTACACTTTGCTCTTAAGTTGTAGTTCCACCCGAAGCAAGCATTCTTTTCCCAACAGAGAACACATGAAAAATATGTTATTAATCATCAAAAGTGTTACGATATAATTTTTTTATCCGATAAACATTTTGTAAAGACTCGTGGAGGCCTCCAGAGCACTGTTGATTGAAACTACCCTTCCTGAGAGGGTACTTCAACGGTGTTCTTCTGGAGGCTTCACGCCAGGATTTAGCTGCATCCGGTTCGGTGAGATGGGAGGGAGAAGGCGAAAATCGTTAGAACCGGCTCTTGTTGAAGCTGCTCATACTGCTGTTAATACCAATGCTATTGCTGCTAAGGTTACCACAAGCAATAACCTGGCAATGGAGTTAGATGACAGTAGCAACATGACGTCACATGATAGCACATTCAGAATAGCCACGGTCGGTGAGGGGAGTGACAAAAGGGAGACAAGCAGCAACAGTTTATACATCTCTATCTTTATAAAATTAGGCTTATTTGTATGTTGATAGATTTGATTATATAGGATTTGCTATTAAACTAATTAACCGATCGTTACGAATTTTAGAACACAGCTGCTGGGTGTAAAAGTGGGTCAGTTATTAATAATTCAATGATCAAACGAAACAGTAATAACTAAATTTTAATTTCAAAATTCTTTTTTGAAAAAAATAATACTAATTTGGTAAAAAAAAAAGGAAAAAAAGGTTATAGTTTAAAATAAAACAAGTGAAGCCTGCATGGTCCCCTGTGAGTGCACGAGGCATGAAAAAAATGACTAAGTTCAGTATCCCCCCCCCCCGCTCCCATTTATCCCCAAAAAGTCCCCAGGGGACGTCAAATCCTGGTGAAAATGAACAAACGGTGCAGTTTTAGGCTTTAACGTGTGTAAAATTGAGTTTTGCACCATGCAAAAAAAAATAAATGACTAAGTCCATCATTTGCACCCTCTACCATTTAGCCCCAAAAGTCCCAAAGGCCTTAACATATTTTAATTTGAGTTCAGCACCATGAAAAACTGCTAAATAGATATACACAGAAAATTTGGGACAAATATGGTAAAAGAGTCCCAAAAATAGTGTTTTTATTAGCCCTTAAAGAGCCCCTGGGGCACACCCAAGAGTTATCGCGAAGTATAGACAAACAAAATTATAATGAAATTACTTAGTTACAACTTTTCAGAAAGTTTTATAAAAATCCAAAGCATCAATTTTTTTAATGAGCACAAAAGTGTCAATTTTAGCCATTTTAACCCGAAAGGCACCCCTTTTCCCGGAAAATCCGTTCTGTTACTTTTTTATTCATATCATGTTTAATGTTTGTGCAAAGTTAAAAAATATTCCATGGTGTTGTTATTGAGAAAAGTGCGGACAAACGAACGGACGAACGAACGGTCATTGTGTTGTGAATTTACAGGTCCACCCTCCTTTTGTCGGGGGGGGGGGGGAACAAAAAAAAAAAAAAACAGAATTGAAAATAAAAAGGCTCCCAGGCTGCATCGGCTAAATACAGTTCATCCCTATCTCTATAAACTTATGTATGTGCATAGGATTACGTCTTTGTGTGTACAGGATTCACTAATAAACTAATTAACCGATCATTATTAATTTTGAAATTCAGCTGCTAAGCGTAAGAGATCTAAATGTAGGCTATATTTAGCTTAACTTAGTTTTATGCAAAGGAAGGTAAAAAGAGGGCAGGAGCACTTTCATGAAAATTCAGAAACCTCCAAAGTTTGGTTAAATCTTAACAATAGGTACGCGAGGCATTATTAATAGATATTCTCAAAAGCTTTTGTCCGCTGAAGTATTTTAAAGTATTCTGGGAAGAAAAATATGAATAGAACATCTCGATTTGAAAATTCGAATATTTCAGATTTGCATTAAATTTAATCCATAGTCATAGGGCAACAATGAAGCAAGTCTTGGAAGTTTTTTAACCTTTAAAACTATACCAAAAACTTATTTAATTTTCATATTTTTTATCATTTGTTAGAAAACTATTTACTCAGTAAGTCATTTAATCACCTGCAATCAGTGCATCAACCTGCACTCTCGAATTCACTATTGTACTAATGGTAATTTAAGGGATCATCACCATGAACTATGAAACACTGTTTATATATATATATATATATATATATATATATATATATATATATATATATATATATATATATATATATTCTTTTAATGTATATAGATATATATACTCTTTTAGTATATATATATATATATATATATATATATATTCTTTTTAGTGTATATAGATATATATACTCTTTTAGTATATATATATATATATATATTCTTTTAGTATATATATATATATATATATATATATATATGTGTGTGTGTGTGTGTGTGTGTGTGTGTGTGTGTGTGTGTATATAATGACAGTCTCCGCTCAGTCTCAAAGGACAATGGATACCGCAAGAGTTGTGAAATCCCAAACCAAACCTTTCCTGAATCGACATTGCTTGAGTTCAGTGGCAAGTAGAGGTCCCGGAGGACTGTAAACAACGCCGAGATAAGCAGAGAGCACATACAGCACCTGGTATTCCCAAATAGCTACTCATTTTAGTACTTACCAGACTCAACGCTGCTCAACTGCCGGTGATCTAACGGGAATTGGCGTGTCAATGTGATTATGCCGTGTGTATGTGTGTGTGTATGTGTGTATGTGTGCGTGTGTGTGCGTGTGTGTGTGTGCGTGCGTGTGTGTGTGTGTATCAAATAAAAATTAAAATAAAATATGTATGAACACATATATATTATCTCTACATTGATGAATAATTAAGGTTATATATATATATATCTATATTTTTATAAAGTAATAGGGTTCGTGTGTTTCTGTCTGTGTGTACAGCTCTCCATCATCAACGAAATATAAAGGAGGTAAGAGGGTAGATCTATCCTGGTAGAGAAACATTAGAACCCATTTTAGGATGTTTCTGTTAAAGGAGACATAAGAATCTATGCCTAATTTCTTTATATACTAGTCTACAAACCACCCCCATATCGAATGACTTATGCTCATTTGCATATCACATTATATTAAATCTCTTTAACTAATTACCTCGACCTTATTACATATTGCAAATATTCTAATCATTTCAACTGTACTATTTACAAAATCTATTTAACATTTAATTATTTAATATATTTTCATTTAATTTTATATTCAATTTATTTCACTTTACGTATATTATCAAAACAATTCATTGGCGAGGAAAGCTTTATGTTTTGGGATTGTATTGAAAATGTAATGGAAATTTCAATTTCGTTCCGTTTTAATCTTTTATATTTTACTTGCCAATATAATTGAAAGAATACAATTCAACTATCGTAATTTTATATAAATAAACAAAAACAAATATTTTAAAATAAAACTTTATTAAAAAATAAATAATTTTATTTTTAAATGAAAAAAAATCAATTTAGTAAAATAATTGTATTAAACACCCCCAGCCTTGTCAGCAAACCTGTAAACCTATAAAAGTTAACATTTCGAATGTAAACAGTGATTTTTCGATTTTGTTAGCGCTTGCCGCAATTAAAGACAATTAAAACGGAACTAACTTTATTTCCATTCTATTTTTAAACAACCCCCAAAACATAACGCTCTCTTCCAGTTATAGCCAATTTTTTTTTAATTAAATAAAACAGGTCAAAATAAACAGATAAGCGCATTTTCTTTTACATTTTTCTTACAACCATTGTCATTTAACCAACTGCAGGATACCGTTACTTTTGTGGGGTTGTTTTGAAAATGGCACGGAGATTATAATTTCGTTCCAATTTAATCTTTCTGGTCGAGCCTATTTCGAAAGCCTGTCTTATCATAGATTTGAACTACAAATAATTTATTACATTTTGATTATTACTATCTTAAGACTTAAAGCTTATATTTATTTCATTTTTCTATTTATATATTGAATTAGTTATTTCCAGTCTTATTTAAACTTAGTGCTTTCTTTAAACGGATGAACCTTTTATAAAAATATGAGTTTAACGTAAAGAACACGAACAAGGTTTTATTCAACTGAATTTCTTCCAGTTTACTAACAAAATATATAAATTTAAAAGAGATAGAAATAATAAAATAAAAAGGTTATGTAATTTAAAAGAAATACACGTACTCACAAAAGCAGAACTTTTTTTTACACATTTTTTTCTTTAAAACCATAACAATGAGACTAACAATTACCTAGATCTTAGTAATTATTTGTTTTAATAGAACTGTTTTAATTGTACTGTTTACTTAGTTAACCTAAGTTGGTATTACATTTATTTTACATTTACTTTTTTTTTTAAATTATTACTTTTAGACTGTGACGTTTACACCCGGAAGTAATGAGTCACACGTAGGTCGCTTTTATTCATTCCTTTTGGTCAAGATCAAAGTGTAGTATCTGTTCTTCAGATGCTGCACTTCATTTTCTTGTTCTCTTTCGGTGGAGGAGAAATCCTTCACGACTGAGACAATTTTTATTTTTGTACCTTTTCTCCACGTTAAAAAACGACCCTGGTGTCTAACTCTGTCCCGTGGGGAGGCATAATAAATAGGTACAATATAATTGTTTATAATTGTACTATTCAGAAATATTATTTATAGTTCGTCCATTTCAGTTAGTATACATTTCCTTTACGCTTAATTAATTTACAGTCATTAATATCGTTAAACAATTCCGTTTAAAACCGAAATTATGCCACCCAAACGAAGTAGAAACGAAAGTGAGGAAGAAATGATGGAAAGATTGGAAGCTAATAGACTAAGAGTTGCTGCAATTCGCTCCAATGAAAACAATTCAGATAGAGAAAGACGTCTAGAACTTAACAGGATACGTCAAAGAGAAAGGAGAGCAAGACTGTCAGATTTGGAAAGAGAAACCCAACGTGAAGCTGACAGAACTAGACATGCTGTAAGGCGGTTAAATTCATCACAAGATGAAATTCAAGAAAGGCAAAGATATGCACTGGAAAGAGAAGCAATATTACGATCGAATGAATTATATGAGGTAAGTAGACGTACACAAGGTCAGTTGAGAGTGGCTCAACGACATCAGAATGAATCGGAAACCCAACGAAGCTTTCGCCTATACCAAGGGCAACAACGAGAGGCTGCATGGAGAGAGAGTATGACTTTGTCCCAGCAATTGACAGAAAACGAGGCAGCTAGACAACGAATGACTGCTTTGAGACACCATGAAATAGAACACTGCAATAGAAAAGGATTGCTCTACAACAAAAATGACTCTCTCACTACAGCTGATATAGGAAAAATGGACAAAGTATGTCAACATTGCTCAGCTGTAAAATTTAAAGGAGAAACCCCTGGTTGTTGTTGTTCTTCTGGCAAAGTTGTGCTTGATAGCTTTCCACCACTGCCTCAGTTGCTTCAAGATTTGCTCTCCGGCAATGGTCCCATCTCTAAAGATTTTCTGCAAAATCTACGCAGTTATAACAATTGTTTTGCAATGACATCATTTGGTCACAAAATTGCGGCAGTACATGGGTGGAATCCTTCTTTTAGAATTCGAGGCCAGGTTTGCCACCAGATTGGGAGTCTTTTACCATCTGAAGATGAAACAGCAAAGTTTATTCAAGTCTACTTCTTGGATAGTCTGGAAGAGGAACTACATAATCGGGGACGTGACCGTAGACTCAATAGAGACATTCTCCAAAGTCTGACTGAATTTTTACATGAGAACAACAGCTTCATTTGTCAGCTGAAAACAACAAAGGAGAGGATTGAAGAAGAACACTTGGTAGAACATAAAGTTGTCATAAGGGAAGACCGAAGGCCGCAAGAAGAGCATCCACGGCGATTCAATGCTCCAACAACAACGTATGAGATTGGAATATTAATGGAGAATGAACCAACAGCTAACCGGGATATTGTCTTGCGTTTTAGAAATGATACATTAAAATGGATCTCCGAACTACATCCCCTCTACGATACTTTAATGTACCCGTTAATGTACCCCTATGGTTCTCCATCTTACAACATCTACATGAAGGCATCCAATGGGCGAAAAGTTACCCAACAGCAATTTTATTCGTACCATTTAATGACTCGGCCTGGAAACTATTTTCTCTGGTACCGAAGGCTATTTCAACAATGGCTGGTGGATGTGTACTGCAAGATTGAAACAGAACGTTTACAGTTCCTGAGGCGTGAGCAACAGACCCTGAGAGCTGACAATTATAGCAACTTGAGAGATTCAATTCTTAGGGAGGATGGGAATCCAGAACAGTTTGGTCAACGAGTTGTTCTTCCGGCAACTTATACAGGAGGCCCTCGATACATGTTTGAGCGTCAAAGTGATGCCATGGCATATGTTCGGCGAATGGGCCGAGCCGACCTCTTCATCACGTTCACAACAAATCCAAAGTGGACAGAAATTACAGAAAATTGTCTTCAAGGGCAAGACCCTCAGGATCGTCCAGATATTGTTGCCAGGGTTTTCAGGCAGAAGCTAAAAAAGTTACTTGAATTTATTAAAAAGGGAGGATTTGGCAGGTTGAGGGCTTTCCTGTACAGTATTGAATATCAAAAAAGAGGACTGCCGCATGCACACATCCTCACCTGGCAGGCCCCAGAGGACAAACTTCTACCAGAAAAAATGGATCTCTGCATATCTGCAGAGATCCCTGACAAAGAGGAAGATCCTGACCTTCATGCTAAAGTGATGGCACATATGGTGCATGGACCTTGTGGACCATTTAATCCAAATTGTCCATGTACGATTGATAACAAATGTTCCAAAAAATACCCAAAAGAATTTCTTCAGTGTACCGAGCAAGGCCAAGACTCTTACCCCAAGTACAGGCGAAGAAAACCAGAAGATGGAGGCCAGACTGGTACAATAAGGATGAAGAGAAATGGTCGGTATGTTAATCAAGAAATAACAAACCAGTGGATTGTTCCGTACAACAAGGTCCTCCTTCAGCAGTTCAATGCTCACATTAACGTAGAAATTTGCAGCTCGATCCAAAGCATCAAATATGTCCTCAAATACGTGAATAAAGGATGTGATCAAGCAGTGTTTGAACTACAAAGAACTGATGGAGCAGCTAACCAACAAGGCCAAGTACAAAGTCACATTGTGGATGAGATCCAGCAGTTCCAGAATGCAAGGTATGTCGGCAGTTCAGAGGCGGCCTGGAGGATATTGGAACATCCCATCCATGAACATTTCCCCCCAATTGTACAACTTTCTGTTCATCTTGAAAATGGGCAGCATGTCATGTTCTCAGCTGATACTGCTCTGGAACGAGCCCAAGGTCCACCGCCTGCCACAACTTTGACAGCATTTTTTCAACTCTGCCATGAGGATGACTTTGCAAGGGGTCTCAAATACGTAGAAGTCCCTGAGTTTTACACTTGGAACAAATCGACAAAGAAATGGATGAGAAGAATGCGTGGGGTACAAGTTGAAGGTACTGAAAATGATGATGTATGGAAGGCACCATGCATTGGGAGAATCTACACGATTAGTCCAAAAGCAGGGGAGTGTTATTTCTTACGCCTGTTGCTCAATGAGGTTGCTGGTCCAACTTCATTTCAAAATTTGCGAGCATACAATGGTCAGGTGTTTGAAACATACAGAGCAGCGTGCCTTGCTCGAGGCCTTCTAGAAAATGACCATCACTTGCATCAAGCAGTAGGAGAGGCAAGTGCCACTCAATCACCTTCAAATTTGCGAAGCCTATTTGTGATAATTTTAACAGCCTGTGAGCCAAGAAATCCTCTTGAGATCTGGATGGCTTTTCGTGATGTAATATCTGAAGACATTCTTCACAGATACAGGCAAGAAGTTAACAATCCAGAAGCAGATTTTAATGAGGACATCTACAATAAAACTCTTTGTCTAATTGAAGAAAAAGTTCTCCTTATGTGCGGTCAACCATTGGCAAGCTATGGATTACCTGCACCAACGCAAGGGAGAGATGAAAGACTCGCGAGAGAGTATCAACGTGAAGTTACTTATAATCTTGAAGAACTTTCCCTACAAGCAAAAAATATGCAAGAAAAATTGACCGATTCTCAAAGAGAAGTTTACAATTCATTCATGGCAATGTTGGAAGCACAAGGTGAAATGAACAAAAACATGATGTTTCTTGATGCTCCAGGTGGTACGGGCAAGACTTTTGTAATCAATTTGATCCTTGCAAAGATTAGATCCATGAGAAAGATTGTGCTTGCAACAGCATCCAGTGGCATTGCTGCTACTCTACTACAAGGTGGCCGCACTCTTCACAGCACTTTTAAAGTACCCTTGGATACTCATCGAATGGATCAGCCAGTTTGCAAAATTACTGGTAACTCAGCCTTGGCAAATGTAATTAGAGACACCTCTGCAATCATTGTAGACGAAGCCCCAATGACGCACAAGAGTGCTTATGAAGCAATTGACCGAACACTGCAAGACATCACAGGAAACAAGAATCCCATGGGTGGCATTCCAACCTTATTTTGCGGTGATTTCTGTCAAATCCTCCCAGTGGTTAAAAATGGCACAAGGGCTAACATTGTCAATGCAAGTTTGAAACAATCCTATCTCTGGAGGCACGTTATAGTGAAGAGACTGACTACTAATATGAGAGCCTATATCTCTGATAACACAGCTACAGCAGACTTCTCAAAATTGCTTCTCCAAATCGGTAATGGTCAGTTTCCTATCACTTCTTCACCTGACACAATTAAGATTCCAACTGCGCTTGGTAAATGTGTCGGTAATCAGAAGCAACTGAAAGACAAAGTGTACCCAGACCTGCAAAACAATGGAAAATCACCGGATTGGCTTGCTGAGAGGGCTATTATTTCGCCATTAAACAGCTATGTGAATCATTTGAACAATTCAATAATGAATGAATTTCCAGGAGACACAAAGCAATACAAGTCAGTTGATTCGGCTACTAATGAATATGAAGCTGTTCACTACCCTGTGGAGTTTTTAAACTCTTTGGAGATATCTGGAATGCCTCCACACATTTTAAATCTCAAAATTGGATCGCCAATCATGATTCTTCGATCCTTGGAACCGCCAAAAACAACAAACGGAACCAGATGTGTTATCACCAGATTGCACACCAATGTACTTGAGGCCACCATTTCCTGTGGTCCCCACAAAGGCGAAACCGTTCTACTGCCAAGGATCCCCTTAGTTCCATCGGACTCAGAACTTCCATTTAAATTCCGGAGACTCCAATTCCCTGTGAAGGTGTGTTTTGCAATGAGCATAAACAAAAGTCAAGGTCAGACATTTAACACCATTGGCGTAGACTTGACATCAGACTGCTTCAGTCACGGTATGTTCTACGTCTCCATCAGCCGGACAGGAAGTTCAGAAAAACTCTACATTCTGGCTCCAAATCAAAGCAGCAGAAATGTAGTTTACCCTGAGGCTCTTCAGTGAAAAGTTCGAGAAATGGATATGAGGAAAAACTGACATGATCTGATTGTGGTAAGTTTTTAGTATTGAATGTGCAAGATAAAATTTAAGCAAGAGTTGAAAATTACTTCAATGAAAAATTTACTATGTAACATCAAGTAACCTTCCTTTTTGATAAAAATGTTTTGTGAAGTTCCTGATTGAATTTCAGTCACTACAAGAGGTAGTTAAAATGTTAATCACCTTATGCAATCGTTGCTCTTACAACATCAACTTACTGGAAAGGTGCCCACAGATTTTGGTACGCGAGTGCGCAACAAAGCTCCGTGCGAAGCACGGGTATCTTTGCTAGTATATATATATATATATATATATACAAGTTATACTTGTTATATATATATATATATATACAAGTTATACTTGTTATATATATATATATATATATATACAAGTTATACTTGTTATATATATATATATATATATATATATATATATATATATATATATATATATATATATGCATATGCGTGCATCCGTATGCACCTTGCATGCAACTACTGCTGTATAATAGGCACAGATCTTGCTTCTAACAAAGCCTTCATTAGAGTGAGGCATTGATGTCAGCCATAGTTCTATGACTGAAATACAAATAAAATTAAAAAAAAAAAAAATGGTTGTTCTAGTAATACCGCAATGTTCTATTTTGGTTACTTCTTTTTTTTTCATCAAGAATAATACTCTTGCATTGTCAGGCAACCTTTTGCTCGATCTTGTGGTCTATGGTTATGGATGCTCATTGTTAGTGTTAACAATTTGGTCAGATGAGACACGGCAAAATCGGAAAGAAACAACTGACATCAAATAAAAATACATTAATTGTTCAGCCATATTGTTCACGTGACTCCCCTTGCAACTAGATACTTTGCTATTAATGCACTTGGCCTGGAGATTTCTTGAAAAGAAATGATCGTAATTCAATGGTGTAAACGTTTTGTTACTTAATTAAGAATCTTACAAGACCAAGACAATAAACAACTAACATAATCTAAACCTGATAAACAATTTTATGTATTTTCTTTGAAATATTATCGATTATAAATATTCGACCTATTTTATTTAAATAGATATGTTTTTAAGAGATAAAGCCCGTTTTCTGAAAATCATATATATATATATGTATTACTTTTAAAACAGTATGAATAAAAATAAATAAATAAAAATTGTTATATACGTCCAAACAAATTAAAAGGCGACTTTCTAAGTAAATAAAAAATGAGCTTCGAGGCGGAACCAATATTAACCGTGTTTATCGCTTGAAAAAACAAACAATAACAAATATATATATATATATATATATATATATATATATATATATATATATATATATATATATATATATATATATATAGCGGTCAATAAAGAAAGAAAATGACAATATAAAACTATATACTAATATATATATTATTTAATTAATGAGATTTCTTATTGAGATGAGTAATTTACAGTGTTTATCCATTTTTTTTTTTATTGCGGACCATTATTCTCATTTTCTAGTTGTTGTTCCACGGCGTTTCAGCCAAATTTCCTCTGGCTTTCCCAGTAAACCATCTGACAAAGGCCAGAGGAATAATTGGCCGGAACATCGTGAAACAACAACTAGGAGATGGGGATAATAGTTTGCAATAAATAAATGGATAAATAATATAAATTTATTAATTTATTCAATAAGCTTATACATCAATCAGAGGTATAAGGTGAGATTAATTAGCTTAGATATAAGCTCCAAAACATTTTATTAAGCTTTGCATTATCCCAAAATAATTTATCTCATTCTCTTCCTTTAACACACACACACACACACACACACACACACACACACACACACACACACACATATATATATATGAGGTGCCTTAAATAAGTTTAAATAAGTACAAGCATTTAAAATTGGCATAGACTCTTGAAAATTCAGTATGTTATAGCTATACCTCTTATAAAATGATTGAACAATTTTTATAATTCACAGGTTCAAATGAACAGCTAAAACAGGAATTGGAATACGCCCTACTAAAGCCTGATTGTCAAAGCTGGTGAATTTCAAAAATGCAACCTGTACGTGAGGACATTTTAGAAGAACGATATGCAATATAATTCTATTTTAAACTTGGAAAATATGGCACAGATATGCATGGAATGCTTCAGACTTATTTTTGGACCATTTTGCCTAAATTGACCATTAGTTTTTAAGTGACATAAGAGATTCAAGGAAGGCAATGAGTCTGTGAGGAGTGATGAGATGTATGGAGGAGTAAGGAAGTCAGAAACCATAGTTTTTTGAATTTCATGGATAAGGACCATCATGTGCCTATAGAGCCATTAAGTGCACCGCTTGATGCCAGTATACACACTGTACACATAATTATCTGCGAGTAACTGAAGATGCAGAAGATTTGCACAAAGTTTGTCACAATTCACCAGTTCACAACTCCATTTTTGTCACAGACTATTTGACCAAGATGGGCATCAAGACAGATCCTCATCCTCCCTATAATCCAGACCTTGCTCCCTATGACTTTTGGTTATTCCTTAAGCTCAAGGAAAACCTTAGAGGCTGTCCTTATGAGAAAATTAAAGAAATAAAAGAGATTGTGACGAGGGTCATCGACACATTCACACAAGAGGACTTTCATGGGGCATTTCAGAAGTTGTTGGAATGGTACAAGTGCATTACAGCCAGAGGGGATTACTTTGAAGGGCACTAAAGTTTCATGCATGTACTATCAATTAAAATACCTATACATAAAAGCCTAAAAACATTTTGAAGGTACCACGAATATATATATATATATATATATATATATATATATATATATATATATACATATATATACATATATATGCATATATATACATATATATACATATATATATATATATACATATATATATGCATATATATATATTTTTTTTAACTTTGACCCCTATTGTGACCCCTTAAAATTTATTGTTTTGAGCTCAAATAAAGTTATTAAGTTACATCCATGTCCAAGGTACCTATATCTAAGATTTCAAGTGTTTAGACCAAAAATAGTCGGAGGAGTTTGGTAGAGTTCTCAAAGGTCAAATCGTTGAACTTTGACCCCTTAACAGCAAAATTTCTGTCCTAAACCCGATCACATCGATTTTTCCAAATCTCAGTACCCTGTATATCAAATTTCGAGTCTGTAGACTAAATATTGACAGAGTTATTGCGTAGGGAAATGTACACAGACAGACAGACAGACACACACAAACACAGACGCACATACACGTTCACTTTTATATATATACTAGCATGGGTGCCCGGCGTTGCCCGGGTATTTGGCGTTGCCCGGGAGGTGTATGTTGAGCAAAAAAAAAAAGCGGTCAATTCCTTTATAAAAAAAGTCAAAATAAGTTATACTCTGCCAGTATTTGCGCTAATATGCATTTAAAATAACAGAATGACGTCAATATTACACTTTTCATGTATAAAATATAATTTCTGATGACCTAAAAACAGCTAATGTTTATTTTTTAATTAAAGTGAAAGATTTCTTTCCGAACTCATTTCAAACATCTGTGGTTGCCTGACTATTTGCTTTTTTCGCTTCCCCCTCATCACTTGAAATAGCTGTTTTATCTGGAGGTTAGAAAATAGCATGTTTTTTTTTACTCATTGACACAGAAATGGTACTAACTAGGCTCAACG
>NC_136487.1:118042682-118045182 GCF_053919585.1 Euprymna scolopes
ATATATATATATATATATATATATATATATATATATATATATATATATATACAACTATTTCGCACCTTTTAATATCATTTTGTCTGGGTCATTTTGACATTTGCTTTTCTATTTTCTATTTAATTCTATCAACACTTAATATTTTCTCTTTTCTTCACTGATTTTTTCTCTTCTTCTTCCCTCATCTTTTTTAATTACATTATGTCTCGGCAGCCGTGTCAAACGCATATCTTATTTTTCTTTTATTAATTTTATTGGACTTTTTCCCCATTTTCCTTGTACATATTTGTAAATTATTCCATCGATTTCGGCCTTTTGGATTATTTTGGACCATCTTCCAATTACGTGATTTCCCTGGATTTTACTTGTGCGAATGGAAATTCAATTAACTTTCTTGGATTTATATTTTTGGATTTTACCGTCATTGGATAATTTATCTTTCACCAGATTATCCATTCACGTGTAATCACCTTTTTTTTCATCATATTCCCTCTGCTTCACTTTTTGTTATCAAGTAAGATTTTTGACTTACTTGTTGTTTCATCAAATACTTTTGTATGCAGAAATCCGATCCTTACTAAATCCTACCCTCTGATGAGAAGGAAAGTATTTCTTCGAAACTCCGCGGATTAAGGACTATCTACTGATCAAGTGTTTCCTTTTCAGATTAAATATATTTTTAACTCTTTTTCAAGGTGTTTTTTAACATGTTTTATTAACTGTTTGCTCTTATTATAAGCTCTATCTCCTATTTGGTTTTATCGAGCTTTTACATCTGGTTGAGATTACTTTATTAATATTAATTCTTTAATATTTATGATATTCTTTACTTTTACCATCTTGGATCATTTTGGTACATTTAATTGTAATCTTTATTTTATTATAAGCTCCCGCTTGGTTGAGCTTTTTATTCTCTCCAGATATGTTTGAATATAGTATATATATATATATATATATATATATATATATATATATATATATATATATATATATATATATATTATGGCGTCGAGGGGTTCCGGGTTTCCTGAGGAAGTCTCATTGACTGAAACAGATGGCTATTTGTAGCGACCATATGTAATTGTTTAATCTCAAATAAATATTTTGCTCTTTTTATTGAGCACTATCTAACAACCTCGTTGTCTTCATTAGCGCCGACTTTTGAACATTTCAAACCTGAAGTGTGTATATATATATATATATATATATATATATATATATATATATATATATATATATAAAATATATATATATATAATATATATATTTCTGTAGAAATATATTTTCTTATTATATATTGATCCTTATATGAGAAGCTTAATGTAATTACAGAGCAATATAGAGAATGAATAACAAAAGTTATATTCCAAAATTCATGATGTTGACCATCTTATGATTTATTCCTTTAATGACTCATACAATTCTTGACAGTATCTGTTTCGTAGCGCAAAATCAATCACTTAATTATTATATCAATCAGTGAATCTATCATGCCCTTAACTAATCAGAAGATATAATTATTTACTATTTAATATTTATTTCTTTACTATATATATATATATATATATATATATATATATATATAATTATTTACTATAATTATTAAATACCTACAGACACTAGTGTTTCATCCTTTCGGGAATCATCAGTGTAGGGTGTCACAATTAACACCAGTCTAGAGATTCGAACCCTGGTAACAGAAGACATGTCTGGCTTCATTAACAAGGACCCAAACCACTCGGCTACCATCAACCGCAAGAGATACAGTTGAAATTAAACATTTATTCTTTTTAAATGCTTTTAACGTCAGTCAGAGTGATCTACTCATTATATGACGATCTATGCATATGAGCTAATTTGACCGACTTATTACAACTGAAAGTGCTCAACAATAAGAAACAAGTTTCTTAAAGGGGTTGACATAATTATTTACTATAGTAATTAAATATTTACAGACACTAGTGTTTCATCCTTTCAGGAATCATCAGTGCAAGGTGTCATGATTAACGCAAGTCAAGACATTTGAACCCTGGCAACAGAAATTATATCTGGCTTCATTAGCAAGGATCCAGAATACACTTTTAATTTGTTTTTACATAAACAGTAATGTGTTGCTACACAGTCATGAGCATGTTTCGGTCTTCTAGTATTCAGTAACTAGAATCCGAAAATAAGAAGTCAGCTCCCCCTCCCCTAGTATCACGTATAAAATCACTGTAAACTTAATAGAAGGAAAAATACAGTAAATAAAATATATAAATCGAGTAATCGTTTGAACATTTGAAGAACACTAGCGGCTGACTGGTATAGCTTGTTGTAAAACTTGAATGCAAGGTTAGTTCGTTTCGTTTAAGTTACCCAAGAAAAGGCAAAAAAATAAAAAATGGGGGGAAAAAAAGGAAAAAAAAAAGAAGAAATAAAAGAAACGGTATAAGTAACCCATGTAATGTAATTGAAAGTTGCGTTTCACCCGACGGTAAAATGCCATTCCATTTTTTTT
>NC_136487.1:118047682-118217682 GCF_053919585.1 Euprymna scolopes
TAGCACAATCAAAACGGCTTAAACTTAATGCTTGGAACAAATATTGTCAATCCTTGAACTTTTATCCGTTTTAATTTAAAATTTAACGGTTGAAATAACCAGACGTTTACAAAATTGATTTTAATAAACATATTTATTTATTAAAATTAAATTGATTTTTTTTTTTTTTTAGTTTTGAATAGTAAAATATTCTTCTTCAAGAATTACAGACAGTTTTTTTATGTGTCATGGTGGAGTTAACACCTGGCACGTCCTCAGAGATTGGAAATTGAGGTTGAATGAGGTTTAAATGTCCAATAACAGTATGGAACGTTGATCGTATGCACGGGTCAAATAATTAAAAAAAATCCACTGAGAAGCACTCGATTTTAAGAATTTAAAATTTAACTGTTGAAAAGTCCAGATAAGTGCAAAATTGATGTTTTTTTTGTTTTTTTTTTTTATTTCGTTTGGTTATTTTTAATATTCGTTAAAGCATAGTTGAAATGGAATATCTGTTCTAGTTCTTATTTACTTACCTCCCCATGAAAGCAAGGTCAATTTTTTAATGTGGAGTAAATTCAGCTACTTCAAAAGTGGCACTTTGAATCGAAACAAAATTAAAACATGTTTCAGTCGAGAAGGACTTCTATTTCACTGACCAAAAATAGAATAGACTAAATGTAGCATCAGAACAGATACTACACTTTTTTCATAGCACAACGGCCAATCATTTCTAATGTTATTTCCATGCAGTTTTTCATAAAAATTGCTAAGTGTTGGATAATGGCTTCTTTTTTCAAAATTATTGTTCTGTTTGTATCCAAGAAGTTCAGTAGTGTTCTTCTTTAGTTCTGATCTGAGATGGAACACATACATCAAATCTGTTTCCAAGGCTGCTGGAAAAATGGTGGATCATTTTACCACTCCATTAGATATCTCACTGCTGATATAATTCTCTACCTGTATAAGAGCCAAGTACATCCAAGGATGGAGTACTGTTGCCACATCTGGACAGGAACTGTTAGAAGTCTATTTTGCCTTGACAGAGTTCAAAATAGATTTCGTAGCCTAGTGGGGGATGCCCTTTTCTCTTCTCTGCAACCTCTTTCCCACAAAAAATACTTTGCGAGCATGTCTCTACTTTATCATTATTTCCAGGGCAAGTGCTCGTCTGACCTCCAATCTATGGTCCCCTGGCCTGACTTTCACGAAAAACACTCATCTATCTGAAACAACTATTAATAATTTCCCCCACTCTTTATCTGTGCCTAAACCGCAACATAGATTCCATGAACAAAGCTTCTTTCTTAGAACTGCACGCCTGTGGAACTCTGTTTCCGTTTTCCTGCTTTCTAACTGACTACAATATGATCGTCTTCAAGTCCAATGTGAACAAATTCTTGATGAGCGATGGCTCATCAAGAATCACTTAAGTAATCCAATTTACCAAATTTCCACTACTAACGATTACTATGACATGTTCCCATTGACCACTGTACACTCATTAACCCATATCCCGAGTGGCCTCCGGGCCTTGATAAATGGTGTCTTTCTTGGGGGGGAAAAAAATAAATAAATAAATAAAAATAGATTTTAAAATATTCCTATTTCACAAAAGAATTTGATTATGAAATTTAAAGTCACTAAAATTAATTTCTATTTCATCATAAAAAGTGAGTCATTTTTTTCTGTGTTCCCGGACAATGCAGGGTAAGTAGAAATATTAGATTATAGCTTTAATCTCAGAAATTATCTCCCTTTATCTCAGGTACTGAATTAAAATCTTGAGTAGTAAGTTAAAATAAACGCTAGTGTCCTCATTAGTCTGCAAACATATTGATCGACCAAATTGATCTACTCAGCTGAATAATCAGTTTACTTTTTATCATAGTAATTATAATATTGCTACTCTGCATCTTTTAGGTTTAGTTGGCGCAAACAGAAGGTTCGCCTTGATGGAAACCTTGAATCACTTAAGCACCTGTGTTAAGTTTCCTATATATGTAGTTAACTATATATTCTTATTGTAGAAATATTAGCAGGACATGTGTTCCGGCATTGCCTAGGGAAAATACAAAGTACTTATTTCAATAAAGACAAAATCAATAAAAGGGTATTTTTTAAATATCCTTTTATTGATTTTCTAAAAATTGAAATAAGTATTCAATAAAGACAAAATTCCGGTGATAGATGGAGGAGTAGTAGTACGAATTTGTGTCTAAGTAAAAGTTACTGCAACTCTTTTTGAGAGTCAACTAGATCAGAATTAATGTAGGGAATCCTGAAAGTTACTGATACTTTCACAGAAATTGTGACCATATTGGAATTGTTTACAGCGCCAGCATTTATAGTCCTATGGTGACTGAATTTACAGGGGAAAATCGACTGACTATATTAATATAGTAATATATGTGTGCTTGTAAAATTTTTATACAATTACTGTTGTTTTTACAGCAGTATTTCTTCCAACAAAGCATTTATCAGACACGTTTTTATGGCTGAAGCATCATTACCACAAGCCCAGAGCACCCAAACAATATCTCATTATATTACAAGACATTATTCGATTGCCATTCCTCTGTTGTGTATGTTTTTTTTTTATGTATTTGTATCTTGTCTGATTGAGAAAGTTCAAGATTAGTCAATGCTTTAACCAATCTGCTCAACCTATGAAATACATCCTATTTATTATTATGAAACATTTATTAATAATTATAAAAAAAATTAAATCTTAACTGATTTTCTAAAAATTAAAAAAAAAAAAAAAATTGTTGTTGATGAAATAGGATATATCCAAGTGGTTGAAATAGGATATGTCCAAGTGGTTGAAAGGTAAATTCCAAATGTGAAGATGCGGTAAAATTACGGTAGACAATTTTTCCACTAGAAAAGATACCAAGTGGAAAAAGGAAATAAAATTTCGTATGCATCTATACATCTAACTAATCAACATTTTCTTTGGATTGTGCCACGTTTGTCAGCGTTTCTTCATCCAGCCTGAACTTCCTTTAAAATATCCTTTTAACCAATACATGTTTGCATTATTATCACCTTTTGTACAAATATGATTTCTTCATAATTCCTAGTTTTCAATTTATGTGTTAACCAGCAAAATTTATAACTGTACTATGAATATTATTTTGCTGACTACTTTCCTCTGAGGATAAGCGCCATTCTTTGAAACTTTTTTTTTATATGGAGTTCACCACTTATCAAGGCCCAATGGCCACTCGGGGATAAGGGTTATTGTGTGTACAGTACTCAATGGGATAGTATTGTAGTAATAGTATTGGAGAATTGATAAGGTGTCATTACTTAGGGGGGGAGGGCGGTTCATCAGGAATTTGTTTGTGTTGGACTTGAAGACATCCAGGTTGAAGTTGGGAGGGAAACAGGCAAGCGAAACAGAGTTCCACAGGCATGCAGTTCTAAGAAAGAAGCTTTGTTCATAGAATCTACGTTTTGATTTAGGCACAGATAAGGAGTGGGGAAAATTATTGACGGTGGTTTCAGCTAGTCGGGTGTTTTTTGAAAAAGATTGGCGAGGAGGGACAAGAGAATGGAGCTCAGACGAGCACAACTCCATAGAATAAGGAAAATTTTTCTTTTCGATTTGTATTCCTTGTCGCATAATAAATTTCTGGTAAATTCTAATTTTCAGAATTTAAATTCAATTCTTATATCAATGCTCTATCTCGAATATTGAGCTTTTTCATCTCGTCAGGATTGTTCTATAAATATTAATACTAATATTTACTCTTGCTTCAAGTTTACAGAATTATTCAATTTGTAAAGTTGGAAAAATTTATATATATATAAGATGCTCAATAAGATGCTCAATGCAAAGGCCATTTTTTAACTTATTGCTAAAATCCCAAATTTCTATATAACTTTACAGTCCATTTCTTAGATATACAATAAGGAATATATATATATATATATATATATATATATATATATATATATATATATATATATATATATATATATATATAAGGTAGAACGATTAAATTGTTGTCCAAATTAAACAACACTTCAACTTTATTTTAAAACTTTTATTGAAAAAATAAATTCTGGTAACTTGATTATGTAATAGAGCTGACATCTATTCAATGTAACCGCCTTCCGCCTCAATCACCGCTATGAGTTGGGTCCAGAATTGGGAACATGCCTTCTCCACAAGCGCCAACGGGAGCTCTGCGAATACTTAGCGGTTGACAGTGATCAGGCTGGCTTTGGTGTTGTGGGAAGTTATGCTGGTGATGTTCTCGATGTATGACCAAATGAAGTAGTTCAGCGGATTCAGGTCAGGGGAGGAAGGGGGCCATTTAGAGAAGGGTACAAACTTGTAGCACTTCTTCTGAAGCCTTGGTCTCTTGGAATTATTTACCAGCGCCAAATTCTGCTGCCACATCCAGGGTCTGCCAGCGACCATGTGTTTCCACCAGGGGATCAGCACACTCATCAGCACATCCAGGTATACTTAACTGTAGACTTTCAAGCTGATTTTGAAGATGTGAGGTGGCATGATGTGGCCCTCACTTGAAACCACACCAAAGACCATTACTGTGGCTGGAAACTTTGTTTTCATCAACCTGGGCATGCCGTCAAGTGTTGAACCATCTGGATTTGCATTTTGAGAATGCTGGCAATGGTCCTGTTGTCATAACTTGGATCGGTAGAGAGCAACAGTTATACAGCAGCGCATCTCCGATCTCGCTTGTTGAACATTATGTCACTTTCAGACATGATAGAAGGCTCCTATCGCTCTTGGGATTTGTACACAACTAGCCAACTAGTAGATGGTTTGCAACTAAAAAAGAAAACCGGTTTTCATAAAACGGAAATTGAATTATGTCTTTTCAATGGCGACAATTTTATCGTTCCACACTCTGTGAGTGTGTGTGTGTGTGTGTGTGTATATATATACATATATATATATATATATATATATATATATATATATATATATATATATATATACACACACACTATACTCCCATCATGTAAATGTGAGACACACGGTCGATATTTCATAATATATATTAACAAGAAAGAAAAATCTTGCTAAATTGTGACTTTGCTGTTCCAGCTGACCACAGGGTGAATATCAAAGAAAAGGAGAAATGGAGCAAATACACAGAGCTAGCCAGAGAACTGAAAGGGATATGGAAGATGAAGAAAATCAAAATAATACCTATAATAGTAGGAGCACTAGGAACAATCCCGAAAAACTTTGGAAAAAGAATGGGAGAAATTGGAATCAAAGGAATGACTGGAAAGATACAACGAACAACAATCATGAAAACATCTGAAATATTAAGGAAAATCTTTGAATGTGGAAACTACGAGGGGTGTGCAAGAAGTAATGCCCCTGGCCCACTTCCCATAGTAGTAGAGCAACGAAACTTGGCACAGTTATTAGTCTTTCTCTACATAGGAACCACCCAGAGTTATGCATTTCTCCCATCGTTTGATGCAGCTCTGGAGATCGTTTTTGTAGAACACCCCAGGTTGGTCCTCCAACCACGACGTGACTTTAGAAATCAAGGCTGCATCATCTGGGAAACGCTTTCCTTTCAAAAACAACTTCATGGCTGGGAAGAGGTGAAAGTCAGAGGGTGCAAGGTCAGGAGAGTAGGAAGGATGGGGGAGGATTTCATAACCACACGCCCATGCTTCTGATCTGGCGACATGCGAGTTGTGGACCGCAGCGTTGTCCTGCAGGAGGAGGGTACCTTTGCTGATCTTGCCTCGCCTCTTGATTTTGATAGCTTCCCTTAATTTCCTCAAAAGTGAAGCATAATAGGCTCCTGTAATTGTGGAACCCTTTGCCAGGAAATCTGTCATCACTACTCCGTCCTGATCCCAGAAGACTGTGAGCATGACCTTGCCAGGGAGAGCTGCACCCTTGCCTTCTTTGGAGTTGGTGAGTCCAAGTGCTTCCACTGCATTGACTGGGCTTTGGTCTCCGGATCATAATGATGGACCCAGATTTCATCCTGTGTAATCAGTTTTTTGAAAAACTTTGATACATCTTCTTAGCACATCTCCAAATTCATCTTCGAGCACTTGACGCGTTCTCCCTTCTGGAATAGTGTGAGCAACCTGGGAATCCATCTGGCAGACACCTTATGCATATGCAAATGGTCATGAATGATAGTTTCCACAGACGCTGTACTAATCTTGCCATCTTGGGCTATTTGGTGAATAGTAATGTGCCGATCTTCCAAAATGGCAGCCTCAACTTGATGGACAGATGCCTCATCAATGGCAGAAGAGGGGGGAGGACCAGGTCTGAGAACTGTTTCCACAGACTTCCGGCCATGTTTGAATTCTCGATGCCAGCATTTTACAAGGTCATATAATGGGGCATTATCACCATAAGTTTCTTTCATTTCATAAAAAGTCTCTTGTGGTGTGCATCCTTTCAAATACAAAAACCGGATCACTGCTCGACATTCAACAGGCTTCATTTCACACCTAACTCAGTTCAAAAACCTGTAAAACAGAAACCACAATTAGTTCAGAGCTGTAATTTCCCACATAACCCGTAGAGATATAAAGCATTGCACATGCAAAATTCCAGCTAGATCAGACAACTGGAAGTGGGTCACTCGTGTATATATATATATATATATATAATAGTAAGAACAAAGCTGTAATATATAGAAGTTTACAATTAGTTTTTATTATTCGACAGAAGACTCCAAAATTGGTGTGGTAGGTAATCATATATATATATATATATATATATATATATATATATATATATATATATATATATATATATATATATATTGTATTTGTAGTAATTATTTGTTTGTTCAAAACAAAATATATAAGTGTGTCCACCAAAAGAGTGCTCAATGTTTAGACAGAGCCAAAATAAGTGAATTTAGTTTACAAACAAATGGCTACACATGGCCTGACAAAGCGATTCCCGTACTGGGTTTTCGCTGAAACATGTATGCTTATGTGTAGCCATTTGTTTGTAAACTAAATTCACTTATATATATATATATATATATATATATATATATATATATATATATATATATATATATATATATATATATATATATATACACACACACACACACACATAGGATGAGTCACAAGAAATGGGTGTTTTTAGACCGCTCCTTGCTCTCCTTAAGTAATGGATAGGGAATGATGAAGGTAATCTTTAAACCTGCTTAAGATGCAGTTTAGTTTGTTGTTATTTGTTTATCTTTTACGTTAAATTCTGTTTTAGTTATTTTGAATTTGAATCTGAATTTGAATTTGAATTTGAATTGCTTTTCTTTTCATTTGCCCTCATGTTACTCACGTGGAGTCGCGAACATTTATAACACTTACGTGAACAATGGTGTGTGTGTGTGCGTGCGCGCGCGCACACACACACACACACACACACACACACACACACACACACACACACACAAATATTGAAATACAGTCCGGAACCATACCAAGCAAGAAATACAGGGGGGGGGGGAACACTCACATCGAAATAGAATAGAAAGTCATTGTTGAGCCGTCCCCTTTAATAATCAAATTCTACCACTAACGAACGCTGTTGTCTTAGTGACCACAGTGCACTTTATCTTTTAATGGCCTTCGTGTCTTGATAAATGGTGACTCCCTTGCAAAAAAAAATTAAATAAATAAATTAACTGTCTATCTCTAGAAGGATTTCTAATTCTCTGGTCAAAGACAAAAGAATACTACACTTTGATATTAGCCTAAAATGCGGCATCCCTATTCACTTGCCTCCCCACGAGGGCAGAGGTAGACACAAGGTCGATATTTCATGTGGGGAAAATTCTGTTACTTAAAATAGGGCCCTCTTAATTGACGGTTCAAGTGACGGTTCAACTGAGATATTGATCGAGATCAAGTAGTTCTGTGCGTGCATGTCCTTAGTCTAGAAAGATTTCTTTTTCATTGACTGATGACAGAAAACATTTAGCACACTATCAGAACAGATACTACATTTTGCTCTTAGCCAAAAGGCTAAGGAAATAAACGTTCGTCTCCCATCATGTAAAGGTGAGACACAAGATTGTAAGGTGGCCATTTTAAACATCAGCACCTACGAAGCGTGTGTACACTGGCTTACAAAAATGCCTGAACAACCCCGTTGGCATTCACCAGTGGTATCAACTCTGGAGATTAGTAATAAACTAAACGTTTATCAATGAAAGAATGTAAAACCTAAGAAGTTCGACCTCCTAGTACTGTACAGAAACACATCTCAGTTCAACAGAAGGAGTGTTACCCCAGACTCTGTCGGACTGATTGCCGAAGACGTATCATCAACTGGTGTAAACAACACCAACTGAAGTCGACGTCCTCCCCTCCCCAAGAGTTATTTATCTTTTCAACTTTCTGAAATGCTTTTATTTGATAACTATTCAGAAAAAAAAAGATGATTCGTGGTGAAGACTTAATTTATTTTCTTTTTTAAAACTAGAGATGACTCATCAGTAATTTTGCCCCCACTCTTATTGCCATTGGAAATATAACTAAAAAAAAAAATGTTGCATTTATTTCATAGATTAAAAAGAAAGGCTGATATAGAAAAACTAATGAATATTTTTTCTTCTACATGATTTTTTTCTTTTGATCAAACTCAACTAAAGATTGTTTCTTCTTTTTCTTCTTAAAAATTCATCTTTTTTGTTGTTGTTGTTGTTGTTGTTTATGATAGTGGTGGTGGTGGTGATCTATTATATTTGTTATGTGATAGGTTGGAACAATGGCCCCATAGTAAGTACAGTGGCGGGACGTATTGATTGGGCCAGCAGTGGTTCGATACAACACACACACACACACACACACACACACACACACACACACACACTCTCTCTCTTTCTCTCTCTCCCCCTCTCTCTCTCTCAATCTCTCTAACCCCCCCCCCCACACACACACACTGTGCCTAAACAGAAACGTCCAAGATTAAGAATCCGTTCCCATGGATACATTGTCCTCTGTTATCTGCTGGCCGCCTGCCTGGGTATGACCAGTTTCATCATGTGATGAGGATGCAAGCAAAGTAGAAGACAACCATAACCCATGACTACTACTACATTAATGTGCAAAGATAGTGGAACGTAGATATCACAGAGAGAAAACACAGCACATATTTGATTCTTTGAGTTGTAGCTCAATGGTTGGAACACGGAACTAAAAATATGAGGTTCATGGACAAGTCTAGAAATTTTCAATATAAAAAATGGTAAAAACACCAGTCCCTAATCCAGGGCTTAGAATAATAATAAATGAATATCATCATAATAATCCTACTGATCATGATCATGATAATAATTAATTAATTAATTAAGTATAATAATAATAATAATAATAATAATAATAATAATAATAATAATAATAATAATAATAATAATAATAATAGAGAATGGAGAGCAGACATTCACTGGATGAGTGTGAATAGTACTGGAACCTGAGGGAGGCCATGATCATTGCCAGTTAGAAATCAATGGTAAGTGGCTGTTGCGATAAAGCAAAATCTCTTACAAAGGTTATTGAAAGAAGTGGAGAGTACTTGAAATCTGGGGAGATTTGTTGTCATCCAGACTCCAGGGAACATCACCGGTTATTATCAGTGAGCGATCACGCACACACACACACACACACACACACACACATACACACGGGGCACCATCCTCAACTAGTACCACACAAAGTAATCGTAAAAGGTCAAGAAAGATCAGAAAAGCGGGGATGGAGAACACAATCTGGACATCCACTAGAATGGCATGGAGAATTCTGGAACATTGAAGAAACTTATTGCCACTGAAATTCCAGAGCAAGCTAAGAATCGTCAATGAGAATTCAATGGTAAACAGCTGCTATGATAACCAAAGCAAATCATATTACATTGGTTATCAAAAGAGTCAGAGAGTGCTGGAAATCCGGTGAGACTTCTTGTCCCTTAGACTCCAGGAACACCACTTGCCGTTGTCAGTCAGCAGTCACTAAAAACTTATGTGAGAACTTCTAGTGAATAAATACTAATCTTTGTATTATTTGGATTCTTCAGACTACTGTTCTCATCTTGAGTGTTATTTTCACTATGTTTCGGTTAATGTAACCTACGACCTTCTTCTTATCAAATTCAGTAATCTTTCTGTCAAACTCGGGAATCTGTTTGGAATTTCGAATGGAACTCTTTATTTAATCCACAAGGGTAGCATGCCCTCGTTCTGTCAGTCATGACTTAGTCGTGGCATAGCGAATAAAGTATTTGGTAAAATTCAGTTATAAGTTACACTCTTCTGAAGGTTGAAGATTCAATCCTCAGTGCAGGCAGCACTCAAAAATACAATTGCGAATTACTTACAACTTTTAACCAGTCACGGCTATATATATATATATATATATATATATATATATATATATATATATATATATATATATATATATTAGGAGAGCTCAATGTATAGCAACAATAATAAAGTTGATTATATATATATAAAGGAAATATACAAGGAAAAGGGAATATTATTAAAAGAAAGATAAAATGTGCGTATAAATAGGAATGGAAGAAATTTACAATTCGACTGTCGAGACAAGGCTGAATTAAGAAAAAATGAGTGAAGAAAAAAAAGTTGAATGGTGATTGGACTAAATTTAAAATAGGAAAACCAATGTCAAAATGACCCAGACAAGATGACGTTAAAGGCGCCAAAATATTAAGCAAAAAAGAGGTCGACTGAAAAACTTAATCAAAATGCTACTTTCTTCAATAATACCTTAAGGAATTCAGGACACAATGAAAAGGTGAAAGTACAGTTAGGTGAAAGTACAGATAACCTGGTCGGTTTCTAATGTGGGGAAAATCTAGCCCCCCCCCCCAAAAAAAAGGGTACTCTGGATAGTAATAACAAATTAAAATTGGCTCAGTCTCAAAAGATTTCTTCTCTACTGAACGAGGAAAAAAACGGTGAAGTGTAGTTCACCTTCTGTTTCTCTCCCCCTCTCTCTTCCTCTCTTAATATCTCTCTCTATCCATCTCTCTCTTTCCCTCTCTCAATCTATCTTTCTCTCTATATCACCCTCTCCATCTCTCTTTGGGTCCCTTTCTCTCTATAACTCCCTCTATCTATCTCTCCTTTCCTCTGTCTCGCCCTCTCTGTTTCTAACTCTCCCCCTCTCTCTGTGTCTATCTATCAATCCCTTTATCTCTCTCTATCTCCTTCTCTTTCTCTATTTTCCTCTCACTTTCTCTTTTCTATCTATATATCTTCCTCTCTATCTGTCCATCTCTAATCCCTCATCCTATTTTAGTCTCCTGAATTAATTACAGTGAATAAGGCATTGTCAAAACATGAATAAATCCTATTTTAGTCACCTAATTTACTTACTGTGAGAAGTTATTTAGAAATTACTGCTACCTTGAACAGCACCAGGAGTAACTGGTAAAACCTTTCTAATTAAATTGATTTTGGCAGCCATTCGGTAACAAAATGACATAGCCTTGTTGCATGAGGAATACCTGCGACCTTGCTGCCAAGTAGAAGAATTATTTATTCTACTTTAAAACATTCAATTTTTCAAAAATCTCATGTTCGACATCTCCAAAACATCCAATATGGGGAAAAATATCGCATAAATGCAAACTTATTGTTTAGGATGAATGCACAATGGTACACAAAAAATCACTTGAGGCTCTTGGTCGATCCTTGCAAGATTTGCGTAGCAATGTCAGACCATTTGGGAATGCAGTAATATTGCTTGCAGGAGATTTCAGACAAATGTTACCTGTTATTCTTCAATCAACACCAACAGATGAAATAAGTGCTTGCCTCAAATACTCTGCTTTTTTGTGCCATGTGAAGACATTAAACTTAACTCAAAATATGCATGTCCAATTGCAGACTGTTCGATCTGCACATAAATTTTTGCATCACTTGTGTGAAATTGGGTACGGAAAAGTGCCAGCTGATCAGAGATAAGGGCAAAATTCTTTGACTTTTAACTTCTGTAATTTTATTACATCAAAAGAAGAGTTAGTTTAAAAGGGTTTTGCAGATATTCAAATTATAAGAATTCCACTTGACTGAGTGAACGAGCTATTCTTGCAGGTCAATACAAAAACGTCCACGCTATTATTCCGTGTAAAATTCCAAGTGAGGTAGTCAAATACAAATCCACCGACACTGTTGTGAAAGCAGATAAAGTGGTTAATTATCCAACAACTATATTTGCCAGGGATGCCACCACATGTATTGCAACTGAAATTTGGCATACTAATTATCATGCTGTGAAATATAAACCAATCCAAGCTTTGCAAAGGCACATGGCTTGCAGTAAAAAAAAATTAACAAACAATGTCATAGAAACAACAATCATAACAGGACTTTTTACAAATGAATATATCTTCATTCCATGCATTCCTATGATTCCACCGGATACATCATTACACTTTCGGAAATTGCACTTTCCAATTTTATTGTCGCCTGCAAAACCATCAACAAAGCATAGTGAACAATCTTTACAATCGTGTGGCTTACAGTTACACACTGACTTTTTTTTCACATGGACAATTTATGTTACGTATTCAAGAGTCACCAAACCAGAAAATCTCTACATCAGCTAAGAAAATGGAACAACAAAAACTGTGTACCCATACGAAATGGAAAATTATAACCTATAAGAAACATGCTTTTTCTCATTTTGGAACATTTTCCATTGTGCCAATTTGAGCCACAGCAACGCGTGGCAGGTGTTATGTTACGAAGCGTATGGTGACAAGCAAAAAGAATAGACAACACAGGATTAAAAATTGGACGAACTCAACAATTTATTTTCGAATAAATAACACAGAATAAAAACGAGCTGTCGTTGGGGCGAAGATGGCAGATTGTTGTTGTTGTTGCTGTTGTTGTTATAAAGCGCGACGATCCCTTCGTTGTAGTAGTAGTAGCAGCGGTGCTGGTTATAATGCTGTGTCAATGGCGATAGTTGTTGTTGTTTATAAGGCGCGACGATGCCTCCGTTTGTAGTAGTAGTAGCAGCAGTGCTGGTTATAATGCTGTGTCAATGGCGATAGTTGTTGTAGTTTACAAGGCGCGACGAAGCCTCTGTTTTTAGTAGTAGTAGCAGCAGTGCTGGTTATAATGCTGTGTCAATGGCGATAGTTGTTGTTGTTTACAAGGCGCGACGAAGCCTCCGTTTGTAGTAGTAGTAGCAGTGCTGGTTATAATGCTGTGTAAATGGCGATAGTTGTTGTTGTTTATTAGGCACGACGAAGCCTTCGTTGTAGTAGTAGTAGCAGCAGTGCTGGTTATAATGCTGTGTCAATGGCGATAGTTGTTGTTGTTTACACGGCGCGACAAAGCCTCCGTTTGTAGTAGTAGTAGCAGCAGTGCTGGTTATAATGCTGTGTTAATGGCGATAGTTGTTGTTTACAAGGCGTGACGAAGCCTCCGTTTGTAGTAGTAGTAGCAGCAGTGCTGGTTATAATGCTGTGTTAATGGCGATAGTTGTCGTTGTTTATAAGGCACGACGAAGCCTTCGTTGTAGTAGTAGTAGCAGCAGTGCTGGTTATAATGCTGTGTTAATGGCGATAGTTGTTGTTGTTTATAAGGCGCGACGAAGCCTCCGTTGTAGTAGTAGTAGTATTGGTCGCGACAGCTGTAGCGTTGTAGTGATGGCGAGGCTGGTGGTCCTTCTGCTGTCTTTTCCTTGGCTTCGCTAAATATAGCAAGCAGGCGGACGTAGTTGTAGACAATGGTCAGTGATGAAGAAATTGCCCCCAGGTCGAGAAAACTGTGTTTCTTTTGAGTTGTTATTTTCGCTACGGTGTGTAATGCATCTAAGCGTTCTGCCCGTAATTTCGTGGAGGTAACCATGATCATGTGCCTCGACTTTGGTGCCATGGCAGCGATTGTAGAGTGAATCCCTACGTAGTCAATTTCTCCCCAAAGCGGTCAGGAATCATGAAACTTGAGTGGTGGTCGTCACGGTGACACGTGGCAGACAGTATTACGGCGTCCTCAAGTCAAAACGAGATCTAAATCATAACATCATAACAGCTCCCCCAGATCTCATTTTGACTTGAATTGTCCAGTGCGGTCATAGTTGCATGTGTGAATGGAATCAACCCATGATGAAATCCTTAAATTGTTTAGGAAACTGGCCTCGTGTTGACCGATTCCGAATCAGGTCTGATCTGTATCCCGACGGTAGTCGAGGGGTTTCTATGTATATGGGGTCCTGCAACGCTCTGTGTGCCCCTGCCTTAGGTGGAGGCGTTGTCTCTTCAGTAGATTGACGAGTTGGGTAGGGTAGAGGAGGTAGATTGGGGGACAAATGTTTTGGTCGTGGTATTAATCGGCGGACATGTGCCCGGTGAACCCATTCACTCTTGCCGTCATCATTTTTTATCTGGATCACCATGCAGTTGGTCTTAGCAACTTCGAAGGTACCGATCCAGGGTAGGTGAGATGTGTGAGCAATAGCTGATTGAGGCCGGTGGATTAGTACCCTGTCACCGACTTGTATTGGTTCCTTATTCATGTCCTTGTCTTAATTTGGGTTTTGGGCGTGGTCAGCTTCATTGTTGGCCAGCGCGACGTGTCGATGAACTTGTCTTAACAGGGCATTGACCTGCATGCCGTAAGCCGTGGGGCTGTGGTTTGTGATACTGTTGTCGGGTAATCTTGGTAAACCAATGTTGGGCTGCCGACCAGTGATTATATAGTGTGGTGACGCTCCAGTGGCACTGTTGATGGTAGCATTCATTGATGAGATGACGGATTCGAGGACGTCGGTCCACTCACAGTCTCTATCTTCGCACAGCATGTATAAGGCGTTTTTCATCGTGCGGTGCTGTTGTTCAATGTTGCCTGAGCTTTGTGGTCGCCAGGCACAATGTAATTCCTGCGTGATTGATGTGAGTTGGCAAAAGATCCTGTATATCTCCCCCGTGAAGTGGGTTCCGCGATCGGATGAAACAATGCGGAGTATTTCCCGGTGTCGAAGGAAGAAACTGTAAATTCCACGGGCAGCATCGATCGCACGATCTCTGGAACACGGCACAGCCGTAAGGTGTCTACTGAAACTGTCCAGCATGGTTAGGATGTAGCGTTTCCCCTTTGAAATTGGCATCGTGACGAAATCAATGTAGATGATTTCGAACGGTCTTTCTCCACGTTTGCAGTGTCCGGTGGGCCAGTCCTTGCGTTTGCCATAGTTACCCTTCCGCTTGGCACATGTTTCGCAGGAGTTGACATACGTCTTAATGTCATGGTCCTTGCATTCCCACCAGTAGCCGGATAGATGTTCGCGCATGCGGGCGATACCTGAATGATTGACGCAGTCATGGGCCTGATGCAGGTACTTGGGGCGGAGTTTGTATGGTACGACCAGTTTTGGGGAATGATTGTTGTCCCTAATCATCAAGACAGATGTGCCGGGCTCCAGGTAGAACTGGTGGATGTATTTGTTGAGTATGGGGGCCCGATGGTCATCAGGGTCGATGTTACAGTTTTTGCTGGAGTTATTCGTCTGGAGGGTTTTGATGATTCTCGACAGTGTGTTGTCTGTGCATTGTTCAGCAGCGATATTGATATGGTCGCAACTGTATTTTGTGGGGATGGTCGATGTAGAGTGATAGGCAAAGAACGCATCCACAATATTCTTGTGGTGGCGGGTGTTCTGAGGTGTGTGTGTTTTGGCGATGAGCATTGATCCATCAATTTCGTCCATACACCAAGATGGGATGTAAATGCATAGGTCCGAACCCTGGATTCTGAATGTTTTGCCTGCAGGGTTGGCGTCAGCTGGTGTGTTATTTTTTCTTTGGCCATGACTTCTGCTGAGCATGTTGGCCCAGACATTAGATTCGCCCTCCACAAATTCCAGGACGAATTTATAGCATGCGACCTCTTCCTGCCATCTGCGGATTTTGGCATTGTTTAATACCTGCTGATCCAGATAGGTTAGTGATCTGTGATCGGTGAAGATGACGAAGGGGCGGCTGTGTAGGAAGTAGTCGAATTTTGCTATGGCCCACTTTATTGCGTATGCCTCGCGTTCAGTTGTGGACCAGTTTTGTTCCGTGGTGTTAAATATGTGTGAAGCGACTGCTATGATCTTCTTCTTTCCCCTGTCATCTTCTTGCATTAGGATGGCCCCACATGCGGTGTCACTCGCATCAGTGGTGAGCGTGAAGAGTTGATCAAAGTCAGGGAATGAAATGACAGGAGGCGAGGACAGTCGTTTCTTTATCTTATTAAAGGCCTTGTCCGCCTGCTCAGTCCATGCAAATGGTTTGCCAGCCCTATTCAGTTCATGGATGGGGGCCATGATGCTGGAAAATGTGTCCGACCTGATTTGTTCCTGTACCCGTGTCTCCAGGAATTGCCGTATCCACACTAAACGACCTATGAGGCCTTGCAGTTCCTTTTTTGTTGTTGGAGGCTTCATTTCCATAATGGCGCGGACGTATTCGGGGTCGGCCTTGAAACCCTTGCTATTTACGATGCGACCGAGGAATTTTGCTTCATTCGCGAGGAAGGTACATTTATCCGGATTCAATTTTAGTCCAAATTTACGTAGGGCGGTGAATAGTTGCTCCAGTGCCAGTATGTATCCTTCAAATGTTTTGGTGTGGACTAGGTTGTCCTCAATGTACGAGGATATGTTGGTGCGAGATGTAACAGTGGCCAAGGCTTCATTATGCAGCGGGAGAAAATTTGTCCGGCAGATGTGAGACCAAAGGCGAGTCGTGTGTATTGGTAGCATTTGCCCTTCCATGTGAATGCAGTTTTGTGTCGATCACGCTCGTCGATAGCGATCTGCCAATAGCCACTGCGAAGATCAAGGGATGCAAAATATTTATTTCCTTCGCCGATTCTGTGGAACAGGTGGTCAATCGTAGGTATGGGGTAGGGGTCGAGATCGACTAGGACCTTGTTGAGTGTTGCTTTGAAGTTGGCAACTACCCGGATTGCCCCGTTCTTCTTGCGAACGGCAAATACAGGGCTATTAAAACCCTTGGGGTCCTTGCATGGTTCGATGATCTCTCTGGCGGCCTGTGCATGATTTCAGCATCGGCATCAGCCTCGAGAGCCTGGGCGATTGGGTGTTGCTTCAGACATCGGGATTGGCCATTGGTTGGTATTCGAACTGGTCTGATGAAGGTACCCTTTTCTCCCTTTTCGGTACCCATGATGTCGGCGAAGCGGATGATTAAGTCTGCTGTGGCCTCCAGTTCGTCGCGGTTTGGATGGTTGGGCAATGCCACACCCACATTACTCTGTAGCCAGTGTAGTTTTTCATTTAGTGTCTTGAGGCTGGGCTGTGTGAGTCTAGTGGGATGATCAATGGTGTGGGTATCATCAGCTGGTATCTTCTGTGTAAGAGCTGGTAGTATTGCTGCCGCGTGAGTTATCAGAGTGGACGCGAGCGTGCGTCTGAATTCGATCGTTGATTTTTGGTGGTCGATTGTGTAGGAGTCTAATGTGCTGTGACCAAGGATGCTTTGGCCGATCAGGATTGGAGATATAGCGGATGTTATCAGCATGTTGATCCCGTCGAACCTGAGTGAATCGTTGTTGCCGATGGCGATGCCACAATTAAGTTCGCCAAGGATATGGATGCTGCCGTTTATGCCTCTCACATGCACGTTGGATGGCATTATTCGACGTCTGATCTCTTCGGGTATTCGAGATACTGGCATAATGCAAGTGGAGCAGCCTGAGTCCAACATAGATATGTCCGAGAACGTAGCTCCCTCGATCATGAAATGTGCGTTGACGAAAGGTGACTTCTGCGCCGAGTGTTGATGAAAGTTAAATACGTGATGGTGAGTCGGTTGGACCACGGGGTGAGCCATCACATCTTGCCCGGTCCGTATTGAAAATCCTCGCCATGGTAGTGGGGAGAGTATCTTCCGGTGGCATATCTTTGTCGTCTGTTGCGATATATGCTTGGGCACGAGGTGGGTGCCGGTACCGACAGTTGCGTCCCTGGAAGCATGCATAGCCTTTCATGTAGTTTTGGCAGATCTCAGCATCCTGATTTTGTTCATCGTCCCTGCGCGTCTGAAAATGGCCGCGAGTGCCAGTGGGTTTGGTGTTGTGTGGTGTTGTGGTATCTTTCCTTGCCTGTGGGCGGAGTGTTTGCCTGTTCACATTGTGTTCAGTTCGCCTGGTCCTTTGATCAGATCGTTGTGGCCTGTTTGCGTAGTACGCGATGGGACTATCATTAATTTCATCGTCCGTTTTGACACCACAGTCGATGTACTGCTGTGCATCACTAGCTATCCCACCCGCCGTATAATGCTTATCCATTGTTTTGACGATGTGTGGGTATAAGCTCGGTGTCCAGGCTTTCACCTTCTCGCTCATTAGCATTGCACCCATGAGAGAGAAGACAGTATCTGCAGGTATTTCCCGTGAGTGGTCTGACTTAAATTTTGCCTTTATGTGTACTGCAACCTCTCTAATCGTGTTTTCCAGTCGGCCAGCGAAATCTGTCAATCTCTCCCCATCTCGACGCTGCAAATCCCAAGCCCGGCTGAGGTGCTGGAAGTTCGTCATTTGGCTGCCGTGGGTCGTTATGAGGTATGCTTTGAGTTGCTCGAAGGTAGATGTGTCGTGTTGGGAGTCCGTCATTTGCTGGAATATCCCTTCGTTCAGAAGCTGTTTGCAGATTCTGACAAACTCTTTTTCGATACTAGGGTGTGTACTGATTTCCGGCTTGACGTGTATCGTGTATGTTTTGTTTACATCTGTGATGAAGCGGTTAACATCGTTCCCGGGGTTGAACTTTTTTATATCCTTTACCGAATCGTGTATGGCCTGTAATCTGATCATCAGATTGTAGTTGTTGTTATCGGCTTTAGGCGTGTCGGTTAAGGTGGTCGATTTGAGGGTGGAGAGCATAATCTCTAGGTCTGCTTTTATTTCGGTGATAAGGGCCTCGTCTGGTCGTGATGTACTCGATTTTAGCTGTAGGAGTGCCGATTTCTGGTCTCTGATAAAACTGAGAAGTTCGTTACGGGTGCACCCTGAGTAGTCCATTCTACCTGTCGCACGCTTCTGACACCAGTTGTTATGTTACGAAGCGTATGGTGACAAGCAAAAAGAATAGACAACACAGGATTAAAAAGTGGACGAACTCAACAATTTATTTTCGAATAAATAACACAGAATAATAACGAGCTGTCGTTGGGGCGAAGATGGCAGATTGTTGTTGTTGTTGCTGTTGTTGTTATAAAGCGCGACGATCCCTTCGTTGTAGTAGTAGTAGCAGCGGTGCTGGTTATAATGCTGTGTCAATGGCGATAGTTGTTGTTGTTTACAAGGCGCGACGAAGCCTCCGTTTGTAGTAGTAGTAGCAGCAGTGCTGGTTATAATGCTGTGTTAATGGCGATAGTTGTTGTTGTTTACAAGGCGCGACGAAGCCTCCGTTTGTAGTAGTAGTAGCAGTAGTGCTGGTTATAATGCTGTGTTAATGGCGATAGTTGTTGTTGTTTATAAGGCACGACGAAGCCTTCGTTGTAGTAGTAGTAGCAGCAGTGCTGGTTATAATGCTGTCTTAATGGCGATAGTTGTTGTTGTTTACAAGGCGCGACGAAGCCTCCGTTTGTAGTAGTAGTAGCAGCAGTGCTGGTTATAATGCTGTGTCAATGCCGATAGTTGTTGTTGTTTACAAGGCGCGACGAAGCCTCCGTTTGTAGTAGTAGTAGCAGCAGTGCTGGTTATAATGTTGTGTCAATGGCGATAGTTGTTGTTTATAAGGCGCGACGAAGCCTCCGTTTGTAGTAGTAGTAGCAGCAGTGCTGGTTATAATGCTGTGTTAATGGCGATAGTTGTCGTTGTTTATAAGGCGCGACGAAGCCTTTGTTGTAGTAGTAGTAGCAGCAGTGCTGGTTATAATGCTGTGTTGATGGCGATAGTTGTTGTTGTTTATAAGGCGCGACGAAGCCTCCGTTGTAGTAGTAGTAGTATTGGTCGCGACAGCCGTAGCGTTGTAGTGATGGCGAGGCTGGTGGTCCTTCTGCTGTCTTTTCCTTGGCTTCGCTAAATATAGCAAGCAGGCGGACGTAGTTGTAGACAATGGTCAGTGATGAAGAAATTGCCCCCAGGTCGAGAAAACTGTGTTTCTTTTGAGTTGTTATTTTCGCTACGGTGTGTAAGGCATCTAAGCGTTCTGCCCGTAATTTCGTGGAGGTAACCATGATCATGTGCCTCGACTTTGGTGCCATGGCAGCGATCGTAGAGTGAACCCCTACATAGTCAATTTCTCCCCAAAGCGGTCAGGAATCATGAAACTTGAGTGGTGGTCGTCACGGTGACACGTGGCAGACAGTATGACGGCGTCCTCAAGTCAAAACGAGATCTAAATCATAACATCATAACACAGGGTACAGCTAGTATATATATATATATTCCTTCAAGTTAACACAAGGATTTATGCTATAGCTTAATACAGCTAGAACTGTTAATTTAAATTTTCTTTCTTTGAAGATTGTAATGCTAGGTATTGAGTAACCAAACTAGCTGCCAACGTTCTCCTGCTTTTTATTGAAACCAAGTGGGAGCTCTTTTTTGTATCCTCACTGTTCCCTTAAGTGCAATTGTCTGGATCTCTTTTGCACTTGGTCCACCAGGAATATTAGTTAGGTAGGACTTCAGGTTCTTCTTCATAAGTCCTGTGGCACCTATAATAACTGGTATGATTGATATCTCTCTAAGATTCCAGTTTCTTTTCATATCATTCATGAGACCTTGATATTTGGTCTTTTTCTCCTTTTCATCTCTGTTCACATTTCCGTCATTAGGGACACTCACTTCAACCAAGGTTGCTACTCTCTCTGACTTATTCCATATGACTATATCAGGTTTGACAGCAGCATTTTCAAGGTAGGTGGCTCTAGGGATTACATGGTCGTAATATATGCAAACCTCAGTTATTCAGAGAAACATTCACTATTTCCGTAAAAAAAAAACGCTTTATTTAAGACAATTATTTCTACCAATTTCAAGAACATATATTTTCATCATTAGGCCTATGATAACAGAATATTCTGTTCATTGTTTTGACCTTCGAGTATATATCCGACACAGTTAAACACAGTTAATCAACCGAGAACCACATCAATTTATAGAAAAGCATATAAGATATCAACGGATACATATTCGGAAGTCAAAACAATGAAAAGAATATGCTGTTGTCATAGCCCTAATCATCATAGACAAAATATCACTGATGTTCATGAGGTTTCACGAGTGTATAAAATTCGAGTCAGACTGAAAGTGAGAATGTGTGTATATGAAGACAACTCTCAACCTATATACTCAACAAATGGTTGATCCACAGACTTGAAATTAGTTACATAGGGTAATCAGACATGTGGAAAACTTTTTAATCCATTTTCATCTGGGAAAAAAGGGCTGCTAAGAAGTCCACATTGAAAAATTGGTAATGGGGGGGGGTCATCGGATTTTTATCTGTTTGTCAACTGTTTCACAACTGCGCATGTGTGAATCGTTCACATGATAGCTAAATAAGAATAAGTAGGTTATAAAACACTTTTTAAAGGCGTGGCAAGCTGGCCTAATGGTTATCGTACTTGACTTACTGTCTGTGGGTTTTGGTTTCGATTTCAGCTCAGGTATCTTTTTTTTCTTTTTTACTTACAAGAAGTGAATTGTTTAGAAAAAAAACATAATACTTGCATTCACATGTCTCAGTTTCCTTCCATTTTTTTTTTTTTTACTTCATTTTTCCTTTTAAGGAATTTAACGTTACGTTTAATACCGTGTACATCTACTAGTATATATAAAATTCTGGCATCAGGGAATTAAAATTTTTAACATATTTTTCTGACTGCACGCGCTCGTTTCACAGCTAGGTTTTAAAATTATCTTCTCCTTTTTTGTTCATTCGCTTTTTCACCTGCTGATGATTCGACCAAGAATCATAACAGTTCGTGATACATATGGAACTTATATTATTTTTGTGACCTTTTTTTTAACGCGAAAACGATATTGAGAAAAATTGAAAAAATATAGATACTAATAAATGAAGCTGTTCAGCGAAAGACGACTTGTAAGCCCACAAGAAATACTAGTTCTAGTTATAACAAGAGTTTTCGCCCAACTTTGGCAAAAATTCTTGATCAGTTTACTCATTTGAAGACCCTATTGACTTCAAATACATTTATGATGAGATTTGGTTAAATTTTTAGTTGTATTTTATTCTTTTAACTTTATTATTGTTGATACACATGGAGCTCTCTTACTATATATATATATATATATATATATATATATATATATATATATATATATATATATATATATATATATATGTATTGCTTTTTTACAGACATAGACACGTACGGTATTATTCGTTTTTAGTAAATTGTCGTTGGACGTTGGGTTATAATTAGGGCTGTGACAACAGAATATTCTTTTCATTGTTTTGACTCTCAAGTCTATATCCGACACAGTAAGACACCGTCAATCAACTGAGAATCACATCCGTCTCTATAAAAACATATAAGATATTAACGGATATATATTCAAGAGTCAAAACAATGAAAAGAATATTCTGTTTTCATAGCCCTAGTTATAATGGATAAGTTATTGGTTTTGGAGTTTTTAAAATAAATGATAGGTCACAATTTAGAATTTTTTGTATGGAGGATTACGATATTTTTAAAATTATTTTTTCGTAAACTTTATAATGAGAATTGATTTGATAACAGCAGAATAAATTATTATTATTATAATTATTATTATTATTATTATTATTATTATTATTATAATTATTATTATCATTATTATTATAATTATTATTCTTAGAGTTTTTTTGTTATGGCAGCTAAGGTGTGTTTGATTTGTTGATTGAGGTGCCTTCAATGAATTCCAGACTCTTCGTATGGGCACTTTTATTGTTAGTATATATATGAAACATTTGTCCCCTTCGAAGTAATCTTCTCTGACTGCAATGCACTTGTTGTACAGTTCCGACAACTTCTGGAAGGTCCCATAGAAGTCTTCTTGTGTGAGCGTGTCAATGACTCTCATCACAGCCTCTTTCATCTCCTCAATTGTCTCATAACGACAGCATCCAATGTTTTCCTTGAGCTTAGGGAATAACGAAAAGTCACAGAAAGCAAAGTCTGGAGTTATAGGGAGGATGAGAAACTGTCTTGATGCCCATCTTGATCAAATAGTCTGTAGTATATGTGCGTTTATGCGTGTGTGTGTGTGTGTGCGCGTGCGCGTTTTGAAGCGTGTGTGTGTGTGTGTGTGTCGGTGGGTGTGTGTGTGTGTGTGTGGGTGTGTGTGTGTATGTGTGTGCAAAAATAAAGTGGGAAATATCTTACAGTATGGTATAAATAATGATTGAAAAATATGTGTATATGAAAAAAATGGCTTTATCCAATTAATATGCAGTTTGGGGAAAATCTATATCCCCTATACATATGAATAATTCTTTATTGTGTCTTTTTTTTTAAAAAAAAAAAGAGGGGGGGCAATAAAGAATTATTCATTCTGAGAGAACATTAGAAATCAATAAGGTATGAATTGAATGAAAACATTTCCATAAAAAAATTCTCATCATTAGTTTTATATATATAAATATATATATATATATATAAAAGTGAAAGTGCCTGTTTGTCTGTCTGTCGGTCTGTCTGTCTGTCTGTGTACATTTCCCTTCACAATAACTCTGTCAACTTTCAGTCTACAGGCTCGAAATTTGATATACGGGGTACTGAGATTTGGGAAAACCATTGTAATCGATTTTCGGCCAGAAATTTGACTATTAAGGGGTTAAAGTTTAACGATTTGACCTTTAAGAACTCTACCAAACTTCTCTGCCAATTTTGGGCATAAACAATTGAAATTTTAGATATAGGTTTCTTGGACAAGGATCTAACTTAATAACTTGATTTGAGCCCACAACAGTAAATGTTAAGGGGTCATAGTAGGGGTCAAAGTTAAAAATAATTTGACCGCTGTGGTCTCTACCAAATTACTCAAACCATTTCTGATCTAAACATTTGAAATTTTGCATAAAAGGTATTCAGAGATAGGGCAAGCTTTTTAATCGGTTTGTGTCGAAAATTTGAGCTACTAATATATAAATGTATGTATGTATGTTTGCATGTCTGCCTAACACTTTCGACAGAGGCGACAGATTTTCACAAGATCAGTATCGTTTTGAAACTCGACCCTTCAGACGACAAATACCGAAAAATATGCTAAAAACATTAATATCTTCACCCTCAACTGGGCACTTTTCTACAGGGAGGAGTTGCCTTTTTTTGCTGATATTTTCGAAAGTCATCCTGTCTTTTCAATTGGCTAGTCTTAATTTAAACCTACGTCACTTCCGGTTTGGCGGTGGTCATAACAGCAAAGACGTCAACGCCGGGCACCCATGCTAGCATATATTTATATATATATATATATATATATATATATATATATATATATATATATATATATATATGCTAGCAAGGAGAGAATCTACAGTTGATTTTATAAGATTATTTTTATATAAAAGCTTGAATTAAAGTTTAAAATGCAAACGTCAAGTATCATGCTTCAATTGTGCTCTAAACAGAAACATTCATTTCGCACGCGGCCATATCATATCGAAGAACCTACTGTTGATTAGATATGATAGGCTTTTCCGCTTGTGTGGTAATAAAACTTAAACTTAAAAAAATGCACTTGTGATGTTAGGTCGCATCAGTGTTAACTTTGTTCGAAATCGTTTGTTTATTCTGTCATCATATTTTTTTCGATTATCAATACTTATCGAAGACATTCCAATATAGAACGTATCTAAGAACACTTCCAGATACATCAAGTACATTTGTGTGAGATTTCATAAAAACCAGCCCAACCGTTTCGAAGTATACAGGGAATAAACACACAAACAAAGTTCCTTTTCTCTCTCTCTCTATATATATACATATATATATATATATATATATATATATATATATATATATATATATATGTATGTGTGTGTGTGCATAATTCTTGAGTTACATATATTTTTAAGGTATAAATCCCTTAAAATTACTTTAAGTAACAAGCTCAATGGAGTTTCTATTTCCATTTCCAGCTGTAGAGTACATATAATTGTTGGTTGCATTCTAATCTCCAAAGGAAAGAATCACTTCACAATCATTATTTTCTTTTTACAATAAATGCATATATTTTCTTTACTACTTTTTAATGTGCATTTTACAATGCATAATACAAGACCAAACACGATAACAAAGACTAAAGACAATGCTTTTTTTTTCATTATGGACTTTGAGATGCGCATAAAGAAGAAAATCTAGGCATTTGCTGCAAAAAAAAAAAAATAAGAATTATTGGCCATTGGAATACAACCAACTAATATATATATATATATATTGTGTACAGAAAGTTGTTAGTAAGGACAGATCATTGGTACCGTCGGTTTCAAGCCCGATAATAAGGCCCGTTTAAGGTATCCTTATCAAGCTCTCTTCAGCCAATATTCGTCTATTTTATAACCTGAAGTGTGAAGTGTATATACCTCGCGAGTTCACGTTTAAATCTCGTTTTGTTAAATCCCCCCCCTTTTTTTATCAGGTGATGTGATACCTAATTTTAAACTTTGAATTATTTAAATTTAAGATCTAATTTCGAAAAAGATTTTCCTTATATAAATCTATTTTAATTTGAACCTAAATTAATTTAAAAATCTCTTTTCTTATGTATAAAAAACCTTAAAATGTATATTGGTATCGGTTAAAAACTTAAAAATTTGTTTAATTATATCGAATTACGTTTAAAAATTTCCAAAATTACGTTTAAAGTTTAAAAAAGTAAAATATATTTTTAATTATATCGAATCACGTTTAAAAATGTCGAAATACGTTTAAAAAATATTTTTTAGAAAAGTCAAATCTTGGAAGGTTTGGGGAAGTGAGTATTTATCTATCCTAAGTGATTTCCCTAGTATATTAACATCATTATATTTTTTCTATAGTTTTAAATTCGAAATAGATTGTAAATTACATTTATAAAGTATAATTTAAAAATTCTTTTATAAAATACATTAATTTAAAATCTATAATATAATTACGATTAAAATCCAAGTTTACCGACTAATCATTTTTGTATTTACATTTTTTTCCTATTGCATATATATATATATATATATATATATATATATATATATATATATATATATATATATATAATAAGTGTTGTTCTTTTCATTGATCCAATTTATTAGGAGCCCCTTCCTTCTGTGTATGCAATTTTTCAAAGCTTCACTCCTCACATTTAAACATTTTATTTTTGTGTCATGAATTACCCGGAGGATGTAGTATTCTTCTGCGTTACAGAGTGAGCATCGACTTAATTCCGGGACGTATGCTGGTTCATATATATATATATATAATATATATATATATATATATATATATATATATATATATATTATATATAATATTATATATATATATATATATATATATATATATATATATATAATATATATATATATATATATAAATATATATATATATATAAATATATATATATATATATATATATATATATATATATATATATATATATATATATATATATATATATATATATATATATATATATATATATATATATATATATATAGTAGAAATGGTAATTAATAAAAACCTGAAAAAAGTGCTCAATACTGTTGTAGAGCAAATATGCGTTTTATTTTTTATTACCGTATTTTTCTGTTAAGTTCTTGGCCTTTTGGTAATTGTACATAGTTAAATTTTACATTGAACGCTGGGGTTATTAGTTAGATTAGGATCCACAGAGTGATTGAGGTATTTTGGTAAATGTTGCCAGTCAAGAGTAAGACTTCAAAGTCTTATCTGTTACATAGTCAAAAAGACCCTGTACCCTCCCCCTCCCAACTTCTTGTAGGGCCTTGTGCCTAATTTTGTTGAATTGAATTTTTGTACGTTTTTTATGTTCAATTTTTTCTTTCTCAATAAAATATAATAAACAAGATCAAAGTGTAGTATCTGTTCTTCAGATGCTGCACTTCATTTTCTTGTTCTCTTTCACGACTGAGACAATTTTTATTTTTGTACCTTTTCTCCACGTTAAAAAACGACCCTGGTGTCTAACTCTGTCCCGGTGGGGAGGCATAGTAAATAGGTACATTATTGTTTCGGCTACACGACCGTTTTTTTTTTGCCGTCATGTAGCTTCCTCAGACTTTTGCAGAAATGTTTGCTTTCTGTAAAAGTCTGAGGAAACTACATGACGGCCAAAAAACGGTCGTGTAGCCGAAACAATAATGTAACTTAACAGAAAAATATGGTAATAAAAAATAAAACGTATATATATATATATATATATATATATCTTATATATATATATATATATATATATTGAGTAAAATGTACCGGACAACTTATGTATGTATACTTATATCTTGATCCTTTCTAATTTTCTTGTTTTCCCTTGGAAATATGGCCGATGTATATCTGCTATATTCACTTATATCCATGTACTTTTGGATCCATCTGGATCCATCTTCAGGGTTCGTTAATAATGAAGCAACATAGTGCTTAGACATTTATAAGTAATTTAGGAGAAATTATTGGAGGAGATTAACTATACACTTATCTGACACCAATATTTTGCAACCGAATATTTTGCACCACTACCCCCCGTTCTCAATTCCAAAAACTTCTTGCAGATAACACCTCCATTTTAGAGGCTGCACACATTAAAACAAAACAAACCAAAAAAAAAGATAACCACCAACAAAATAAATTTCAATAATAATGACAACATACTAAAATGTTTTTAATACTAACATAAGGACCTTATGACGACTGGAAAGAACACGTGATTCATAGGAACAAACTGCCTTTTAAATATCTTAGCATTATGTTCTGGAGATTGATTCAGATGGATCCGAAAATACTAGGAACAAAAGTTTATAGTTATTACCACTCCGGGCAAAAGTTGACTTGAGAGCAATAACAACTAAGGAGCCAAATAGAGCTTCACCACTTTTAAATTCATACCTAAGACCATAAATTAATATGGCAGATACATCGGCCAGTTTTTGCTTGAAGCAAAGAGATGCATGATGAAATTAGAAAGGATCAAGCACAACTATGCAAACATAAATTGTCCATCATATTTAATGAAATATATTTAAAATAAAACATGCTACTTAGTTATTATTATTCAAACACAGTATTGTTTGAATATATGATTAAGTGTCAGTTTTAGTCACTTAGAACTGCTTCACTGCTCACTCATCTTTAGACCAAATTTCAAAAAATTATTACAGTTTATGGATCACCATGTCAGCTATATTGTGAACATATTTTTTTTCAATTTTCGTTCAGTAAAAAAAAAGTTATGATAAATTTTCTGGTTAATTTTATTTTTATTTCGGACTATTAGTCTCATCTTTATTAGTTGTTTTTTTTTTATATCTTTTTATTGGTTCACAACGTTTCGGCCAACTTCCTCTGGCCTTCGTCAGGTGGTAATCGCGATGGATAGGAACTTCGAATCTCCTAACTGCAGTCCGAAATAAAATAAAAATATAATATTATATATATATATATATTATAAAAATAAAATTAACATAAAATGCTCATCTCAAAATAAAAAATATTCCAATTAAGGAATAATATATATAAATTTTCTGGTGTTCAAAATCGTAAAAATATGTAGGGAGGTGAGCAACGCTTTTTACTGGTTTCCATAGCAACCACGTCGCTTCAGCGACTGCTGTTGCTGCTAATTCACTGTTGTCGTGAAAAGAAGAGGTAACAAGTGAAACAGATTAAATAAAAGCACGAAAGGGAGATAATTTGGGAATTTTATTGAAAGCAGACGAGTGCCGTACATTGTTATTACATATGTGTTCATGGGGGCAAAAAAAAAATGACTGAAATTAAACAAAGAACAAGTGAATTTATTTGAAACCTGGAAAAATCATGGATTACAATAGAAAAGTGCGAGCATGAAAAGTAATATGGTTAAGCTTAAACACGAAAAAGTAAAGGACTAGTTATTAAAACTGGAAAAGAAAAGGACAAGATATTCTAGTAAAAAATATAATAAATTTATAACTTAAAATATTGCAGCATTAAGATTTTTTTTAATTCAATTTGTAAAATTATATAATCAATTCTTAATGCTGCAATATTTTAAGTTATAAATTTATTATATTTTTTCCTAAAATATCTTGTTCTTTTCTTTTCCGGCTTTAACAAATAGTCTTTACTTTTCTATGCTTAAGCTTAACCAGATTACTTTTCATGCTCGCATTTTTCTATTGTAATATATATATATATATATATATATATATATATATATATATATATATATATATATATATATATATATATATATATATATATACATATATATATATATGTATATGTATATATATATATATATATATTATATATATATATATATATATATATATATATATATATAATATATATATATATATATATGTTTCGGTCTACTAGTATTTATCCGTTTTAGAATTCCGTTTTTGAAAATAAGGGTTGTTGCCTGATGAGGTCTCTAGTTAGTAAATACTAGTAGACCGAAACATGCTCATGACTGTGTAGCAACAAACTACTGCTTATGTAAAAACAAATGTAACCTGCTCTACTTCTGTATTGAGCACTCTTGTATAAACCTCGTTGTATTTCACTGGTTACTCTACCTTATTTTTTTATTACCGTTTCTGTTTGGTTACATATGTTCTCATCTTGAGTGTTATTTTCACAATGTTTTGGACAATGTAACCTCTGACCTTCTTTGGGTGTATCTTGTATTGATAATACATTTCCAAATTGAAGAGAAATGTCAGATAAAATAATGTCCACCATCATTATATTATTACGCTTATCGCTCCGTCCGTTATCATGCTGTGCATCATCCCTAAGAAAGGAAAGTGGAATATTCCAAATAAACCTTGTCACCCTTGAAAAGGAAATTAAAATATTAAAAAAAAAATGGTGTCGCTGTTGAGGCAAAGCTAATAAAAATAATTTGTCTTTCTTGACCTTTTGGCTAAGATCAAAGTGTAGTATCTGTTCTTCAGGTGCTACATTTCAATTTCTTCTCTCTCAGTGGGTATTTATTTGCTCCTCCACCGAGCAAATTAGGCACAAGGCCAATTTTTTATGTGAGGAGTGAAGGAAGGGGGAAGGGGAAATGGGGACCAGCTCCCGAGAGGTGGGAAATGGGAGCTGGTTAAAGGTCAGGTATGTGGGGTTGCCCCCACATCTGGTCTTTGCTTGCAGTATCTGTTCCGGCAGATACTACACTTTGATCTTGTCGCCTGGGCCCCGGAGGGCCTTCGGCTAGTTGCTTCTCCCTCAGTGGAAGAGAACTCCTTTACGACTAAGGCACTTTTTTTCTCCATGTTAAAAAACGACCCCGGTGTCTAAATCTGTCCCGTGGGGAGGCATTGTGAATAGATACTATGTTTAATGTAACAAAGTTTTAATATTAAAAAAGTAACTGGAAAAAGTTATTTCTGATTTAATTACAAAATGCCCTGGAAATTTTACTTCTGATTAATTATAAAATGCCCTGGAAAATGTCCATTCTGATTATTTTCTTTGCTTACTTGCCTCCCCACAAGGGCGGAATTGGGCATGAGGTCGGTTATAAATTTAGGGGGAAACCAGCTCCCCAAAAGGGGCACTCTGGTCAATAACAAAAATAAAAATAGTATCAGTAATGAAGGATTTCTCCTCCATTAACCAAGACCAAAAAAGGAGGGATTTAAGTCACTGGAATGCTGAAACTGATAGTACACTAAGAAATTCATGTTGAAGCAATGGTTGCCTAATCTCTAACCGTGTTAATGTTTTTATGTATTACTTTCGAAATGCTGCTGAAACAGTTTATGATTTAAACATTACTTTATTTCAAGTATATTTTAAGCAGTGGGTTACGGGATATGAAATCAGTCCCGGAAATTACTCAAACCGTTTAAGATTTAAACAATACTTTATTTCATGTATATTTTTAACAGTGGGGTGAGGGATATCAAATCAGTCCCAAAAATGGGTGAAACCATTTACGCATTACAAATTACTTTATTTAATGTATATTTTTAACATTGGGGTGAGAAATATGAAGTCGGTTCCAGAAATGGCTGCAACCATTTACGTTTTGGATATTACTTAATTTAATGTATATTTTTAACATTAGGATGGGAGATAAGAAGTCGGTCCCAAAAATGGCTGAAAAAGTTTACGATTTATACATTACTTTATTTCATGTATATTTTCAACAGTGGGTCGGGGATTATAAGTCAGTTCCAGAAATAGCTGAAACAGTTTACTATTTAGACATTACATTATTTCATGTATATTTTTAGCAGTGGGTTTGGGATATAAAGTCGGTCCCGGAAATGGCTGAAACAGTTTACTATTTAGACATTACATTATTACATGTATATTTTTAGCAGTGGGTTGGGGATATAAAGCCAGTCCCGGAAATGGCTGAAGCAGTTTACGATTAAAACATTACTTTATTTAATGTATATTTTCAACAGTGGGGTGGCGGATATGAAGTCAGTCCCGGGATTGAATGAAATGTGCAAATATATACTATCAGAAAGTGTCGTCCAGTATTGAATGAGATAGGTGGAAAACATATAGTAGCAAAATACCCAGCGTTGCCCGGGATCGAATGAGATAGATGAATGATATATATTAGCAGAATATGCGGCGTCACCTGGGATTGGATAAGATAGGTGAAACATATATACTATGAGAATACCCAGAATTGATTGATTTGTTTGTAATGAAATAACCAACCCAGGCAATATATCAAAGTTATTATTTAAGTAAGGGGGGGGCGACATAGTGGGTTAAAGTTATGAAAATTATTGTAAAAATTAGTAATATATCCAAGAATTATGAAAAATGATGCAATGTGAGTTACTTGATGGGTGTGTTTGTAATGATATTATAAACCCAGACAATATATCAAATATATTATATAAGTAGGAGGGAGAGGCATGACGTGGGTTTTTAACTATAAAAATTATTGTCGAAATTAGTAACATATCCAGGATTATGAACAACGATTAAATGTGAGTTAATCGATTGTGTGTTTATAATAAAATAATCAGCCCAGGAAATATATCAAAGTAATTATGTTAGTAAGAGAGGGCGATAAGGATGGTTTAAATTATGAAAATAATTGTCGAAATTAGTAACATATCCAAGAATTATGAAAAATGTAATATGTTATTTGATGCATTAGTGAGTTTGCAATGAAATAATCAGACCAGACAATATATCAAAGTTATTATTTTAGTAAGTGGGGGCGATGAGGTGGGTTAAAATGATGAAAAATGATTGTCGACATTAGTAATATATCCAAGAATTATGAAAAATGACAAAATGTGAGTTAATTGATTGGTGTGTTTGAATAAAATAATCATCCCAGATAATATATCAAAGTTATTATTTTAGTAGTAGGGGGTTGATAATGTGGGTTAAAAATATTAAAAATAATTGTCGAAATGAGTAACATATCCAAGAATTAAGAAAAATGATTAAGTGTGAGTTAATTGATAGTTGTGTTTTTTATGAAATAATCAGCCCAGACAATATATCAAAGTAATTTTTTAGTAAGAGATGGCGACGAGGATGGTTTAAATTATAAAAGATTATTGTCGAAATTAGTAACATATCCAAGAATTACGAAAAATAACGAAATATAATTAAATTGATTGGTGTGTTTATAATAAAATAATCAGCCTAGATATATCAAAGTTATTATATAAGTAAAGAGGAATTGGATAAGGAGGGCTTTAATTATGAAAAATTATTGTCGAAATTAGTAACATATCCAAGAATAACGAAAAAATAATGACATATTAGATAATTGATTGGTATGTTTGTAAGGAAATAATCATCCTAGACAATATATCAAAGTTATTATTTAGTAAAGAGGGAAGGGTAAAAATGTGGGTTAAACTTATGAAAAATGACTGTCGAAATAAGTAACATATCCAAGAATTATGAAAAATGATTAAATGTGATTTCATGCATTAGTGTGTTTGTAATAAAATAATAAGCCCAGACAATATTTCAAAGTTATTATTTTATTAAAGAGGGGGCATAATGTGGGTATAAATTATGAAAACTGATTGTCGAAATTAGTAAAATACCCAAGAATTATGAAAAATGATGAAATGGAGGTTAATTGATTAGTGTTTGTAATGAAATGCAAATGTATCAAAGTTATTATTTTAGTAAGGTTGGGCGACAACGTTGGCTTAAGTTATAAAAAAATATTGTCGAAATTAGTAACATATCCAAAAATTACAAAAAATGAAATGTGAGTTGATTGATGTGTGTGTTTGTAATGAAATAATCAGCCTAGACAATATATCAAACATATTTTAGTAAGGTTTGCGATATGGTGAGTTTAATGATGAAAAATTGTCAAAATTAGTACCATATCCAAGAATTATTAAAAATGATGAAATGTGAGTTAATTGATAGTTGTGTTTTTCTATAAAATAATCAGCCAATACAATATATCAAATTTAATATTTTAGTAAAGGGAGAGGCGACAATGTGGGGTGAAATTATTAAAAATTATTGTCGAGTAAAATATTCAATAATTATGAAAAATGATAAACTGTGAGTTAATTGACCAGTGTGTTTGTAATGAAATAATCAGCCCAGGAAATATACAAAAGTTATTATTTTAGTAAGGGGGCGATACATTTTTAATAAAAAAGTAGAATAATATGATTGTGCTTTCATTCATGCTGAACAGAACGCTCACAGCATGCCGAGCAACAATATATTACATATGAAAAATGCTGCTGTGGAATTTCCACAGGTCCTGCTAGTATTTATAAATTCCCTTAATTATTTTATGTGATTAATTTCCATATGAGGTGCTATTTTATCCGCTGTTATGATAGGGTTAGGGTATTCATATCCATAATCGATTAGATGAAATGAAAAGATAAAATACTATAGAGTATGATGCTGCCAAGGCTAAGATTGTTTCCTTCAATAATTACAAGAAACCTTCTCTACCACTAATAGCAATGGCCAAGAACACATTACTCCTCAGCCTAACGTTTACATGGAACATGAGCTGGAATAGATACATTGAGAGGCTGCTGCAAAGAAGGTGGACTCTCTCTACCATGCTAGAAAACTACTTATGCCTGAAAGTATCCTGTACCTCTATAAGGCCACCATTCGCTCATGTATGGAGTACTGTTGTCACATTCGGACTGGTGCATCTGCTACTTGTCTCTCACTTTTGAATAGGGTTCAAAAGAGAGTCGCCAACCTGATAGGTCCTGAACTGTCAGCAAGGCTTCAGCCTCTGTCCCATTGACAAAGTGTTGCATCTCTCTGCCTGTTCTACAATTATTTTAATGGTGCCCCCATGACGTAGACATCCTCAACAAACCTGACAGGCAGCTAAATCCCACCCCCACACAGTAGAGATCCCTAGATGTAAAAGATCTTTCTACTCCAGTAATTTCTTCCCCAGAACCGATAGACTCTGGAATTCCATTCCAGGTTCCTGCTTCCCAAACTGTACTGAAATGCAGAAGTTCAAGTACTTTAATGGTGAATGCTCTGACGAACTACAAGCACTTGTATCCTCTCGATGTAAATACCCCCAAAAAACAGCTAAATCCCACCCCTTCAGAGTAGAGATCCCTAGGTGTAAGAAAGCCTTCTACTCCAATAGTTTCTTCCCCAGAACTGCAAGACTTTGGAACTCCTTTCCGGGATTCTGCTTTCCCAACTGTACTGACATACAGAAGTTCAAGTGTAATGTAAACAGACATCTTGCTACCCACCTCCCTTCATAATACCCTTGCATGTGCCTGATAGTAGCCCCCTACTTCAAAGTGGCACTGTGTCTTTTTTGGGGTGAAAATTGAATTTAAAAAAATACAAAAAATATTAGATTGTAAATATTTAAAGAAATTGCTTGTAAAATTGTGAAATAAAAAGATTACGTGCAAGAGATGATCAGATTGATAAAATTAAAATTTAAATATTTTAAGAAATTGCTTGTAAAATTGTTCTTTTTTATATTAACCACTAGCGAGCACACCTGACGTTACCTAGGAATGAATAAAATAAAAAGTCTCGTACTCCTCTGAACCCCATGTTATCATTTTTATTTTATTATTTTTATATTTAACATTGTTTTTTGCAGTTTACGGATGTCTGCCATAATTAGATAAAAATCTTGATACAAAATTAATACCACCATAGGATTTTACGAAATAAGTTTTGTTTCTGAATTTTTTAGATGAGGAATGATAACTTGGATTATTCAAACTACTGTTCTCATCTTGAGTGTTATTTTTACAATGTTTCAGTTATTGTAACCTTTGACCTACTTTAGGTGTATCTTGTTGAACTCTGGAATCTTTTTGTTTATTCTGGATTTTTTCTGCCGTAGAGTAGCATGTTCTCCTTCTATCAGCCATGACTGGGTAGAAGTCCTCAGTAATTTGCAATTGTATTTTGAATGTTGCACGCTCTGAGAATTAAACCTTCAACCTCCAGAAGAGTGTAACTTACAACTGAATTTTACTTTATCCACTACGCCAGAGGCCCTTGTGAAAATAACACTCAAGATGAGAATGGTAGTCGAAGAATTTATATAATATGAAACAAAATACGAAATTCTCTATTTATACAAGAGCCAGGTACGTCCAAGGATGGAGTACTGTTGACACATCTGGACAGGAGCTTCTAGAAAGACCTTATCCTACCTTGACAGACTAAAAATAGACTTCATAGCTTAGTGGATGAATCCCTTTTCTCTTCCCTGCAACCTCTTTCTGACAGAAGTGACTTTGCGAGCCTGTCTCTGTTTTATCGTTATTTCATGGCAAGTGCTCGTCTGAGCTCCAATCTATTTTCTCCTCTCACCAAACCTTCACGAGAAACACTCATCTAGCTGAAAACACTATCAATAATTTACCTTACTCTTTATCTGTGCCTAAACCTAATCATAGATTCCATGAACAAAGCTTCTTTCTTAGAACTGCACACCTGTGGAACTCTCTTCCTTTTGCCTGCTTTCCAGCTGACTATAATATGCTCGTCTTCAAGTCCAATGTAAACAAGTTCTTGATGAGCCGTTCTCCTTAAGTAATCCAATTTACCAAATTTCCACTACTAACAATTATTACGACATTGTCCCTTTGACCACTATATGCTTATTAATCCTTATCCTCGAGTGGCCTCCGGGCCTTGATAAGTGGTGACTCTTTTGTAAAAAAAGAAAAAGAACAAGTTGTGTTTAATTCCAGTATAGGGTTTTGTTTTCAATTACATCACCTGAAAGAGTAAGACGACAAATATAGTACTGATGACATTTACATATTGTGAACTATTTTTCTCATCATGGTCATCAACTATGACAAAGAAGATTCAAAAGAGGCAGGAGAGCACAGTAATTGAAATGTTGTGAAAATGGCAATTTTATGTAAACGACAATATCTCACCACAGAATACGTTACTATGGAATTATTGTTATCATTTTGAGTGTTATTTTCACAATGTTTCAGTTGATGTAACCTCTGACCTTCTTCAGCTTTATCTTGTCAAACTCAGGAATCTTTCTGTCGAACTCAAGACTCTGCATAGAATTTCGAACGGAGCATTTAATTTAATCCACAGGGGTCGTATGCTTTCATTTCTGGGGAGAAGTCCTAAGTAATCCGCAATTTTGAGTGTTGCCCACACTGAGGATTGAACTTTCAACCTCCCGAAGAGTGTAACCTTTACAACTGAATTTTACCAACTACTTTATCCACTATGCTACGTGTTCTTGCACTCAAGATGAGAACAATAGTCTGAAGAATCCAGATAATCCAAATAATCAAACTCAAAAACTTAGAAACGTAACATTACTAATAAATTAAATACTATTTTGCCGGATATATTTTTTTTTAATCATAAACGTGGGGAAAGTAAATTCCGACATCTTGTTGAAAAATATTCCTACTTCAAGCAAAGAAACATGCTATAAAATTGGCCCAAAGACCGAAGAACTAATTAGAAGGTTGAGATGGAAGGTTACGCATTTCTTTCTTTCTTTCTTCCCCCACCCCCGTAACAAGAACGACGGTAACTCTAAGATAACTTACGATTTGCTTAAAGACAGTTTCCAATGTTGTACTAATGAACGGAAACACCACAAAATTTAAAAAAATAAATAAATAAAATAAAAAATTAAAAAGAACAAACTCAATCGGTAAAAAGCATTAGACGTTTACACAAATTATTTGTCAAAGCAGATAAAACGAAACATTTTTTTATAAGATGGAGGAAACTGATTATAGAAAATTAATCAACGAAAACCTAACAAAAGAACAAGGAATCGAGATATTGTTGATGAAATCAACTTCAAAAGTAAAGCAATCTATATATCTATAAAAGTGAAATTGTGTGTGTGTGTGTGTGTGTGTGTGTGTGTGTGTGTGTGTGTGTGTGTGTGTGTGTGTGTGTCCCTACAAAACTACTTTGTCAATTTTCAGTCTACAGACTCGAGATTTGACATAAGGGGTATTGAGATTTGGGAAAATCTCTTTTAATCGGTTTTCAGTCAGAAATTTGGCTGTCAAGAGGTCAAAGTTCAGCAATTTGACCTTTGAAAAGTCTACCAAACTCCTTCGCCAATCTTGGGTCTAAAGACTTGAAATCTTAGATGTAGGTTTCCTGGACATGAGTCAAACATTTTAATATATGTATACACATGCACATAAATTTATGAACAGTATATAGTGCCAGAGCAAAGCCGGGCTGAACTGCTAGAATAAATAAAACACAGATTAGTGACAAAGTACGAAATCAACTGAAACCTAAGGATATTATTGAAGGCCCACAAACCGGATTCCTTAAACAAGCTCAATACCAGGCGTATCAAACCAAACAGACCTGAAATTGGTCGAATAATTTTAGAAAATAACTAATACAATTACCAAAGAAAGCTTCATCTTAACCACTGAATTTATACCAGAAAAAAAATTATTATTCAATTCGTCATGATGTATTATAACTTTTCAATTACAAAGGAGTTATGCCAAAATGCCTTGGATTTATTATTTTAAGGAATCGTGGCATAGTGGATAGAGTATTTGGTAAAAATCAGTTGTAAGTTACACTCTTTTGGAGATTGAAGGTTCAATCCTCAGTGTGGGCGACACTCAAAATACAATTATAAATTACTTAAGACGTCTACCTAGTCATGGCTGATGGAATGAAAGCATACTACCTCTGTGGATTGAAATTTCGTGCAGCAGAATGTCAACAGTTGGAGTACTGTTGCCACATCTGGGCATAAGCTGCTAGAAGCAGCTTATCCTGCCTTGACAGAGTTCAAAATAGACTTCGTAGCTTAGTGGGGGATGCCCTTTACTCTTCCTTGCAACCTCTTTCCCACAGAAGAGACATAGCAAGCCTGTCCCTGCTTTATCGTTATTTTCATGGCAGGTGCTCATCTGAACTTCAATCTATGGTCCCCCTTGCCAGACTTTCATGAAAAACACTCCTCTAGCCAGAACCACTATCAACAATTTCCCACACTTTTTATCCATGCCTACACCTAAATGTAGATTGCATGAACAGGGCTTCTTTCTTAGAACTCCTCGCCTGTGGAATTCCATTCTGTTTGCCTGCTTTCCAGCTGACTACAATCAGATTGTCTTCAAGTCCAACGTGAACAAGTTCTTATTGAACCGCCCCCCCCTAAGTAATCCAAGTTACAAAATTCCCACCAATGTTTACGATGCTAAAATCACAATGAAAAATGTATACCCATTAACCCTTATCCTCGAGTGGCCTCTGGGCCTTGATAAGTGGTGACCCCATGTAAAAAAAACAAAACCTCAAGATGAGAACAGTAGTCTGAAGAATTCAAAAACTACAAATAACCAATCCTCATCTCAAAAATTCAGAAATATGGATTCTTTATTTTGTATAAACCAACTGAATCTGGTGCAAAGATATAGAGCTGCGTACAGATTATGACTTGGTCTACAGTTAGAAATGCTACGTATTCCAAAGCTGAAAATATTTTAAAAATTATATTCAAACTATGTAGAAATTTAGGACTTGAAGTTGAGATCACGGTAGGAACAAGTGAAGCATGCATGGTCCCCCGTGAGTGCACAGTGAACGAGGTATAAAAAAATGACTAAGTTCAGCATTAGCCCCCTCCCATATTTAGCCCCAAAAGTCCCCAGGGGACGTCAAATCCAGGTGCACGGTGCAGTTTTAGGCCTTAGCATACATCAATTTGAGTTCTGCACCATGCAAAAAAAGAAATGACAAAGTCCATCATTTGCTCCCCCTCCATTTAACCTCAAAAGTCTCCAAGGCTTTAACATATTTAAATTTGAGTTTAGCACCATACAAAACTACTAAATAGACATACACAGAAAATTTGGAACAAATATGGTAAAATAGTGCCCAAAATGTAGTGTTTTTATTAGCCCTAAAAGAGCTCCTGGGGCACACCTAAGAGTTATCGCAAAGTATAGACAAGCAAAATCATATAGAAATCAGTTAGTTACAACTTTTCAGAAAGTTTTCTAAAAATCCAAGGCATCAATGTTTTAATAAGCACAAAAGTGTCAATTTTAGCCATTTTAACCCAAAAGGCACCCCCTGTGGGGGCGGGGGGGGGCAACTGAAGTTTTCCCGGAAAATCCGTTCTGTTATTTTTTTTACTTATATCACGCTTAACGTTTGTGCAAAATTTCAAAAACCTCCAAAGCATTCTGGAGATGGAAGTCTTTTTTCGAGATAAGTGACTTCAATATTAATGTTTTTATCTTTAGATTCAAATATTAATTAACTACATTTTATTTCAGTATTTAATTTATATATTAATTTTCTGATTATTTTATTTAATGCTAGCGTTTTCTCATCTATAAATGTTTATTTATCTACCAAGTCGATCTTAAAGATAGCATAGACGTAACCATTATAATTTCTTTTCAGACTCCACCCCTCAATCCTGCTCTCATTTTATCTCGCAATTACTTATAACGTCACTTATAACGTATAATTTCGGAAGAACCCCACCCTTGCTTTTCTTTTATATCGCAAGTTTCTTAAAACGTCATTAGCTAAAGTCCAGAATATGATCATGCTTTTCTTTTAACGGTGAATTTAAAAAAAATCTTTGGAACGCTGATGTTTTTAAAGCTAAAACTCTTTTCAACAGTTTGCATTCTGGAGATGGAAGTCTTTTTTTCGAGATAAGTGACTTCTATATTAATCTTTTTATCTTTAGATTCAAATATAACTACATTTTATTTTAGTATTTAATTTATATATTTATTTTCTGATTGTTTTATTCAATGCTAGCGTTTTCTCGTCCATAACTGTTGTTTATTACATCTCCCAAGCTGATTGCAAAAATAGATTAGGAAATTGTATTCATTTTTAGTTCGTGAAAGGGGAATCTATCACCATACTTTCCCTTAATAAAAGTCTAACTGTCGTGTTTAAGTACAATACTTTATTATTATTTTTTTAATGGAAAATGTATTGTGGATGCGTTATCAGCAGCTCCCATTACTCTCGCTTCTTTTTATTTGTCCCTCAGTCCTCATTTTTTAATGAGTGATTTTTCTGACAAAGGGAGAAGAAAAAGCTGTTTTCTAGGTTGGCAGTATTTTGCGTGAACAGTTGGCAGAGGTGGTGGAAATTTTCTGTTTCTATGTCTATCCTTGTAGCCATGTCACTAGTAAGGGTGCTGGAGGTTAACGTTTTATATGGGCTGACGTTATCCGCCTGATAGTCAGGGACCCGAACCTTGGATTAACCACTAAGGAGGCTGTCCTATCAGCAGGTGCAAGTACTAGGGCTGCTATATTGCCATTTGGTGAATGGATTCTGGTCCATGCAATAGCTTCTGGTGGGGCCTCTCGATGCCATATTAGTGGGTAATTGTTACGGCTTTACCTTATCATATTCTACAAAAAAAAAATTTCTTTGTTCCTTTTTCTATCTTAGTTTCCCCTCTCTGTCCTGCTCTAAGCAAGTCTGACGACCTAGTCCACAAATTTCAAAATTCCATCATGACAAGTTTCAAGAAAAAATACACGATTAAACCCGGATCTGCAACTTCCAACACAGACCTCCACTACCATGTCTCCTTCTCCAACATCAGGGGTCTACGTTCTAACCTTCCAGAGGTTGAAACCCAATTACAGGACTAAATCTGACCTTTTATTTTTAAGCGAAACTGGCATTAGACAGGCTATTTCCCTAGATGAGTTCGTAATTAAAGGATACTCTAACTTAACTTCTAAATCTGACTCTTAAGATCGCCATGGGCATGGAATATGTGCCTATATTAAAGATGGCTTTTCATGTGGTAGGGACATCTCCAGAGAAGATACCCTATATGTGCTTCCGAGTTGCACTAGCTCACAGTACTGCATTTATATTTACTCTCTATTGCTTCCTCATAACAACGGAATTACTATCTTTAAAAGCATATCTGAGAAAATTGACCAAGTCCTATCTGCTTATTCTTCAGCTAACATTCACGTATGTGGAGACTTCAATGTTCACAATGTGGAATGGTTGACCCACTCAAACAAGACCGATGATGAGGGGAGGTTCTGTCATAATTTCTCCATTGCCTATGACCTCACTCAGATTGTTCACGAACCCACCCGTGTGCCTGACAATGACGGCCAGTATGCGAGTCTACTAGACCTTTTTTTCACAACTTGCCCTGAACTATGTTCAGTTTCTGTTCTGTCTCGACCACTCTGTTGTATCAATTAAGATAAAAATGAAATATAATAAGTCCCTAGACATACCTCTCCATCGTACAGTATATCGATAGACTATGGCTGACTGACTTTTTCTACTGCTTCCAGCGTAATAGATGTATGGAAACTAAAGCCGCTTTCAGGACTGCCAGTAACCATTGTAAGAAAGTAATAAAGAACGCAAGAGAGTTGTATGCTAAGTCTGTCAAATCCAAAGTAGCTGAGCAGCGGCTTGGTTCCCACCAGTTTTGGCAAATAGCAAACAGAATCCTGAAAAGAAGCGTGTGCTCTATCCCAACTATCATCAATGGACCTGAGGTAATTTCGTCAGCATCAGACAAAGCCAAACTCTTTGCCAAGAACTTTGCAGCTAATTCTGCCCTTTGCGACCAAGGCCGCCAACCTCCAATATTTTCTCCCGTATCAGATATACATACATCTGTACATGATATTGCCAAGCTAATCAAAAAACTTGATTCCAGTAAAGCAACCGGCCCTGACGGTATTCCAATTATAGTACTGAAAAAACGTCAACCAGAACTAGCACCCATACTTACAAAACTGTTTAAACATTGTCTTAAGGAGAATTGATTCCCATCACCCTGGAAAATCTCATCAGTATGCCCTGTATTTAAGAATTCTGGTGATCGCTCATCCCCCTCTCAGTACAGGCCAATAAGTTTCTTGTGTGTCATGAGTAAGTTGCTGGAATCTGTGTTAAATACAGAAGTAATCAACCATCTCAGCAAAAATAACCTTCTTAGTGACACACAATATGGTTTCCGTTCTGCTAGATCTACAGCAGATGTGCTAATGGTTATATCTCTCGACGACGGAGGCAACCTTTCTAGGGCAATTGCTCTTGACATCTCGGGTCCATCCTGGGCCCAACTCTTTTCCTGATCTACATTAATGATCTTTCAAATAACATCCTTACATCATTTGTAGACATTTATGCTGATGACACTACCATCTATGGTAGCACATCTAAGTCAGTAAACGACCAAGTTCTCACCGATTCTCTCTCCTCTGATCTTGAGCACATGGTACAATGGGGTAAGGAGTGGCTGGTTACTTTTAATGTATCTAAAACCAAGCTTCTCTCTTTACATCATCAACGTTCTGATCCACATCTGGCATCAATTGAAATGAATGGCTTTTGTCTTGAGGAGGCCTCAAGTTTTGACAAGCTTCTGGGATTAACCTTTACCCCTGATCTTAAATAGAACTCGTACATCAAATCTGTTGCCAAGGCCGCTGGAAAAATGGTGGGATCCTTCTATCAATCCAGTAGATATCTCACTGCTGATGCAATTCTCTATCTATATAAGAGCCAGGTACATCCAAGGATGGAATACTGTTGCCACATCTGGGCAGGAGCTGCTAGAAAGGACTTGTCTTGCCTTGATAGAGTTCAAAATAGACTTTGTAGCCTCGTAGAAGATGCCCTTTTCTCTTCCCTGCAACCTCTATCTCACAGAAGAGATGTTGCGAGTTTGTCTCTGCTGTATCATTATTTTCATGGAAAGTGTTCGATTGAGCTTCAGTCTATGGTCCCTCCTCGCCAAACTTTCATAAGAAACACTCGTCTAGCTGAAAACACTATCAACAATTCCCCCGACTCGTTATCTGTGCCTAAATCTAAACGTATATTCCATGAACAAAGCTGTGGAACTGTCTGCTTTCCAGGTGACTACAATATGGTTGTCTTTAAGTCCAACGTAAACAAGTTCTTGATGGGCCATCCCACTTAAGTTAACAAATTTACCGAATTTCCATTTACTAGCGATTACTATATTGTCCAGTTTCTACTGTACACTTTTTAACCCTTATCCTCCAGTGGTCTCTTGGCCTTGATAAGTGGTGATGCCTATGTTAAAAAAAAAAAAGCGTAGTTATTGAAAAAAAGGGCGGACAGACGAACGGGGGACTAATTAAGGTTTCAAGGCGTACATTTTAATCTTTCCCAGAACACATATAAGCTATCCTATATATGTTAATCCGAACTCAAACTACACCGTTCTATTATCAAACATACCCTAATACTAACTGTTATAGAAGTAGAAACAATTCCGACATATAAAAGAAACTCTCGATGCTTGCCAATGTCGATTCAGGCTGGGACCTGCATAACATTCGTTTCACTGTAGTGTCCTCACACAGGCGCCTTTACAAGGATTGTCCGTTGTCTCTCGAGACTGAAAGGAGGCCTTTAATATGCATAAAGAGAGGGGGAAAAGGGGGATAGAGAGACAGAGTCCCATATAAGAATCTCATAAAGAAAAAGAATAGAAATCGTGTTAATAATGTGTTGGAAGATGTTGGCATTGAATAGGATATTTGAAGATGACAGGCGTCAAATCAACAAGGTTGAAATCCGGCTGGCCTTTTGTCTGTTTCTTCTCTTTTCTTTGGCTGCTCATCATCTTGGAAACAGAGCAGACATGCGCATGAAAAACGGAAGTGACTTTCAATGATGGGAATAGCTAATGAGGAATGTTATATACACAGAGACGGCGGGGATTATGGGTGTGTGGGGGGGGGGGCTGAGAGCGAAAAAGATGATCATTAAAGAGAAAGAAAGAAAGACCAAAGTAAAAGAAAGAGAAGGTCTATAGTAGGAGGAAATATAAGTGTAGCGATGGGGGGGGGGGGCGGTGAGAAAGAAGGTGGATGAGAAGACAAATGAAGAAGGGTTACAAAGAAAGATGAAACAGAAGACGGCACAGAAAAAAAGAGAACGAGGAGAAAAATAAAGAAAGGGACAAACAAGAAGGTGAATGAGAAGAAAAGAAAAAAAAAGTAAAACAGAAACCGAAGAAGATGAAAACGAAAGTGAAGATTTTGTTTTACGGCATACCAACCTTTTTTTTGGGGGGAGGGGGTCATTTAACGTCGAATCCAGTAATTTTGGAAAAGATTTTTTTTTTTTTTTTTTTATAGAATATCAACCTTTTTGGGGTTCAATCATTTCGGTAAAAGTTTTTATGCTTCACTTCAAATATTTATTTATAGTGTTTAGTTTGGTTGTTTTGTGGAGGAAAATATATATATATATATTTTTTTTTTTTTTTTTTTGCTTTTGATTTTGCAGTACATGATTGAATTTTGCAAAAGGAAAAGGAAGAAACCAATAACATCAATGTTTGGTGCATTTAAGTCAGGAAACTGATATCTTCAGGTAGCCTGATCTAGTAGCACCAGAGAAGATGAAGAAAAAGGTGAATAAGAAGAAGGTGATGAATAGGTCAATGACAAGACATGACTCTCGAGTATGTATCAGTTAATATCTTATATGTTTTTAGTGATGTGTTTCTCGATTGATTAACTGTGTCTAATTGTGCCGGATATAAACTCAAGAGTCAAAACAATGATAAGAATATTTTCTTGCCATAGCCATAGAACGAAGAGGTAGATTTGGTTGTTTTGTTTTATGATATATAAACCCTTTTTTGCGTTTTTAATGCCGAATCCAGTAATTTTGGAGAAAATATTTTGTATTTCAAGTTCTTTACTAAATTTATCAAATATTTATTCATGGTGCTTAGTTTGATTGTTTTGTAAAAGAAAAATTAAAAACGTGGGTGACGTAGAAGAATAAGAAGGCAAAGGGAAAGAAGCCGAAGAAGGAAAGAAGGAAAAGAAAGAAGGAAAAATCAAAAGAAAGAAGGAAGGAAGGAAAGAAGGAAATCAAAAGAAAGAAAGAAGGAAGGAAAGAAGGAAAAATCAAAGAAAAAGAATGCAAAGAAAAGAGAAGACAAAGAAAAAAGTATGCAAAGAAAAAAGGTGAAGTGAAGAGGAAGGCGAAATAGGCAAAAAAGAAAGCAAAGAAGAAAGAAGGGGAAGAAGAAGAAGAAGAACCAAGATCCACAGGATCTAGCTGCTATGCTGGTAAAAGATTGCAGATAGCATCAGGAGTGAGGCACTTTCTTGAGCGATAGAATGATCCAACCATTTTTCCAGCGACCAGATTTCATGTGAGTCTTCTATTTCAGGTGAGAGGTAAAGATCAGTCTTAGGATCTCATCAAGGAAGAGGGCTTCCTTCAGGAGAAAACCATTTATTTCAACTGGGAAGAAATGAGTATCCGAGTGTTGATGGTGAAAACAGAGAAGCTTGGTTTATATTGGGGGGGGGGGGTCCTGAGAGCAGAAAAGATGATCATTAAAGAGAAGGAAAGAAAGAACAAAGTAAAAGGAAGAGACAGTCTAGAGTAGGAGGAGATATAAGTGTAGCGAGGGGGGAGGGGAGAAAAAAGGTGAATGAGAAGACAAGACACTTTTTCTCCTATTGTACTACATGCTCCAAATCGGAAAAGAGGGAATCAGGCAGCTCTTCGAGGTGCTACCATATATTGTTGTGTTGTCTTCAATGAATGATCCCGTGGAAACAATTTGAAAGAGAGCAGCACCATGAATGCATCTCCGATGTATGTTAACATTGCTAATTTTAAATGTCAGATTTCTACCTGTCAATAACTACCTTAATAGCCTTATCGATGAGAAAAGATTCCATGGTTCTGAAGATATTTCCAAATATTCCATAGCTAGTAGGTTTGTGAAGCAAATCTTTTATGCCAGACATTTTTAAAGACCTTTAATATATCATAATATATCAAGAGCTATGACGCTAGAAACGAAGCTTCTGTTGATAGATTCACTGGTCCTGTGCGATATTACAGTCAGCTGTAGATCTTGCAGGATGAAATCCATATTGCTTGTCACTATGTTGACCACTTCTGTATAGACAGTTGACAACTTCTTAATTTATTGCAAATTCGAACAACTTGCCTATAATGCGAAGGAAACTGATTAGTCTATACTGATGCAGGATACTGATTTTCTCTATTTTTAAATACTGGGCAGACCAGTAAAGTTTGCCAAGGTGATAGAAAACATGTCTCCTTTCAGTAACGATTGAACAACTTTGTATGGATAGAGGCTGTTTCTGGTTGCGGTTTCTTGAGTACTGTGACCGGAATATTGTTGGGACCAGTTGCGATGTTACCATCGTAGTTCGTGAGAAGATTGCCAATAACCTGGACAGTTATTTGGATATAACTTCGGGTTTGTTTTCGGTCATGGGAGGAGGAAGTACTGGGGATAAGTGGCTTCCATACTTTATCATCGGCTTGAAAGTAAGAAGGCTTTTGTATACATTTGTTTCTATTAAAATCCACAAGTTTTGAAGGATTTCTCTTGTTTGAATAACTGAAATTTTGGTGCAAATCCAAATTCAACCTAATTAATAGAACAAAAATACATAAAAATCTTTATAATGTGCATACCTGTCATGAAACGAAAATGTCATATTCCAAGAAAATCATGAAAAATGATCAAGTTGTGTTATTTATTTAAGAAAATCAAATTTTATGAGGAAGCAGTACAGTGTTTGGATCCGTCCTATTTAATAAATAAAGGGAGACAACTCAAGGCGATGAAAAAAAAAACAAATAAAATGCTCGATCACGGAGTGAGAGCTGAAAATAAAAATATGTATTTCAACGCTATAAACACTTTGAAATATGTATATATAGTGTTTATATATATATATATATATATAGTAATTTATAAAATATATATGGCGATTAAGCTACACTGAATATTCTGCGTTTCATCCAACTATAGGATTCGTCAGGCTTATGCGCATAAGCCTGACGAATTACAGTCAGCTGTAGATCTTGCAGGATGAAATCCATATTGCTTGTCACTATGTTGACCACTTCTGTATAGACAGTTGACAACTTCTGCGCATAAGCCTGACGAATCCTATAGTTGGATGAAACGCAGAATATTCAGTGTAGCTTAATCACCATATATATTTTATAAATTACTAACTAGCTCTACCTACGTAGTGAGCACTTTTGAAGTAAATACTTAAAGTTTACGCATAAATCTATACTTTCGTATAGTAAATTTATGTGAATAAATGAAATAGTTATATGTATATATATATATATATATATATATCACTCAAAATCCTGAGGTGAATAGGAACACAGATTAATTAATCGTGTGGTATCAAGTCTTACAGAATATTTTTGGAGGTAATACTTAATAAGGCAATTCCAGCCAGAGGAAAGAAATCTGAACTGTATTCTTTATTTAAACAATAAATTTCTGTTCTGAAAATTGATGTTTTTCTGAATTAAATTTAACAAAAAAAAACTATATATATATATATATATATATATATATATATATATATATATATATGAGAATGTGTGTATGTGTGAGGAATTTTTGATCTACAAACTTAAAATTTGGTATATAGAGTATTCAAATATGTGAAAACCTTTTTAATCGGTTTCCATCCGGAAAAAAAAGGCTGCTAAGGGGTCCAAATAGAAAAATTGGTATGTGGGGTCATCGGACTTTTATCTGTTTGTTAAATGTTTCACGAAGGCACATGCGTGAATGGTTCACATGAAAGATTCCTTGTGGTAAGAATAAGTAAGTGTGAAAACACTTTTTAAAGAGTTGTGTCAAGCTGGCCAAATGGTTATCGTACTTTACTCATTGTCTTCATGTTTTCATTTCGATCTCAGCTCGAGTAGTTGTTTTTTTACTTACAAGAAATGACTATTTAAAAAAAAAACATAATACTTGCATGCACATGTCTCAGTTTCTTTCTGTTTTTTTTTTTACTTCATATTTTTTTAAAAGGAATTTAACGTTACTTAAACGGTATTTCTGTTTGTAATAAATAAGAATTCTACATTAATTAAAATATAATATTTCTGTATATTTTATGACCGGGAAACTCTGGACGGCCTGTAAGTGTATATATTAATTAATCAAACGTCTACCCAACAATAACTACCATGACTACCAATCATCACAGTGTTGTCTCAACATCCACCAAACATTTAACCTTTATCCTTGAATCGCTTTGATAAATAGTGAAAATAATTAACAAAAAGTAAATATATATATATATATATATATATATATATATATATATATATATATATATATATATATATATATATAAACATGAAGTTATGCACAACTTTGGATATGCTGCATTTAGTTTTTAAAATCTTTGACATCGCACACATGGTTTCGTTTTCCATTTTCTATTATAAAGGTTGATCCCCCCCCCCAATAAAAATGCCACCCATGTTACAATCAGCACGACAGCTGTAGATCTTGCAGGACGGAATCCATATTCATAAATTTCACAATCCTTTCTGAAATCCAATCATTTTTGGTACAAATAAACTAAGTCATTGCTTGATTTATTCACGAAGGTTCAGTCATGAATTTTCCATACTGTAATACTATTTTATTGTTATTCAGTGACATGGGAGGTCACTTTTTTATCGTTTCATCCATAAGAGAGATAATCCTAATCACGGACCTTAACCCCTACCCAGATTTTTCTCTATAGAGTTAACTTAAAGATCTCATCATATTCGGTTTGTCTGTTTTACATGCTAGCATGTGTCTAGAAAATGCCTTCCAAACTAGCTATAACTCTGACTAAGTCTTTATTTATCCCTCTTTCTGTCCAATTCACCCTTATCACTTCCTTTTACATTTTCCTTGTTTTTCCTCTACCAACTAACCCTACTAGCCCAAGCATTCCCATCCATTTTTATCAATGTGACCATACCAATAAAGTCTCCTGTTCTCCACACATCTCCTTATACTGTCTAGACTTAATCTTCCTCTGAGGTCATAAGAACTAAAGCTATCTTTAAGACTAACATGACACATCCATCATATACTGTCTATAAAAACAATCCATAGACTATTTTTGCACTGAAGGGGGTGATCACAGCCAAATACTATTATGGTATGTATTCTTTAGAATTATCTTATCTATTCGCTGCTTCCTTTGTTCCAACTCATTTAACTCATTGGTTTAGTGGTCTCCATCAATTTGTCGTTTTGATACCTCATTGTTATACAACTTCCTATTCAAGCAGCTTCTTTCCAAGAACTGTGAGCTTGTGGAATTCTCTTCCTGCTGATTATATTTTTTTTCCACCTGTAGCTTTGATCTTTTAAAATTAATGTCAATAGGCATTTCCTGTCTTTCCAATAATCATCTTTTGTTCTTGTTAGATTCTTGCATCAAGTGGCTTCATGCCTTGTTTGGAGCGATTTCTATACAAACAAGTGAGCATACATTGTTCCCCCGTGAGTGCACAGTGAATGAGACATAAAAAAAGTGACTAAGTTCAGCATTGCTTCCCCCCCCCCCCATTTAGCCCAAAAAGTCCCCAGGGGACGTCAAATCCTGGTGAAAAGGAACACATGGTGCAGTTTTAGGCCTTAACATATGTAAATTTGAGTTTTGCACCATGCAAAAAAAAGAAATGAATAAGTCCATCATTTGCCCTCCCCATTTAGCCCTAAAATTCCCCAAGGCCTTAACATATTTAAATTTGAGTTCAGCACCATGCAAAACTGCTAAATAGACATACACAGAAAATTTTGGACAAATATGGTAAAATAGTACCAAAAATGGAGTGTTTTTATTAGCCCTAAAAATCCCCAGGGGCACATCCAATGATTATTGTGAAGTATAGACAAACAAAATTCTATAGAAATCAGTTAGTTACAACTTTTCAGAAATTTTTATAAAAATCTAAGGCATCAATTTTTTTTTAATAAGCACAAAAGTGTCAATTTTAGCCATTTTGACCCAAAAGGCAACTGGAGTTTTCCCGGAAAATACATTCTGTTACTTTTTTACTCATATCATGTTTAATGTTTGTGCAAAATTTCAAAAAATTCTAAAACACAGTTATTGAAAAAAGTGCGAACAGATGAACCAACAAACAAATGAATGGACAGGGCCACCTCCTTTTGTTGGGGGACTAAAAAAAAAATTTGGTATAGTGTCAAGAAAGGAGTTTGTCAAAATTATTGACAGTTTTGCTTGTCATATTCAGGTCTTATCATTGAACAGGAATAAGCAAAAGACTGTTGAACATTCATGACTGAAACTGGGTGGACACGTCAGAAATAGACAGAAGTTTACTTGCACCAAATACACCAAATATGGCTGGATTAAAGAATTGTGAATTTTATTAATTATTGGTGGCATTTTTTTTTTTGTGTGTGTGTGGGGGGGGGGATCTTGTACAATTATTCAAAGTGATGTGACTTTCCTTCATCATTCCTTTCCACTTCTCGCCTTGCTTCGGCAAAACACTTTTTGGTACTTAGCCAAATTATATATAATAACCTCTCACAGACCACACACAAAGTAGTCGTTGGTAGGCAGAAATCCGAATCTCATTGTATGAACGCTGGCATGCTTCAGTGATCCATCCTTGGCCCAACTCTCTTCCTGATCTTCGTCAATGACTTCCCAAATCACATTCTTCGTTCATTCTTCGATATCTATGCAGACGATACTGCCATCTGTGGCAACATTTCAAAAACGGACAAAGACCAAGATCTTTCTGATTCACTCCTCTAACCTAGAGCGTGTTTTCCAATGGAGTAAGAAATGGTTAGTTACATTTAGTTATCCACAACCAAACCTCTTTTCACCACCAATGATCATATACCTACTTTGCCTCAGTTTTTTGTTTTTTTTTAATTCAATTTTCACCCTAAACAAGACACAGTGCCATTTTGAAGTAGGGGGCTACTATCAGGGACATAGGTTGCAGGAAGGGAGATGAGTAGCGAGATGTCTGTTCATATTACACTTGAACTTCTGCATGATAAGTGAGAGATGCACGAGTCCAGATGTGGCAACTATACTTTATGCATTGGTGAACTACTATTTGGGATCGTGTCTAACAGGGGACTGTGGGGAGTTGAACAGTGAGATGTCTGTTCACATTACATTAAAATTTTTGCAGGTAAGTACAGTCAGGGAAGCAGGAAAGAGGAAGGGAATTCCAAACGCTAGCAGTTGGAGGGAAGAAAATGTTAGAATAAAAAGGTTTTCTGGTTCCTAGAGACCTCAACAGTGAGATTTTACTGCTTGTCGAGAGGGCACAAGTACTATGAAATCATCAGAGCATATTCCATTAAAGTATGTGTAAAACAGGCACATACTTTATGCATTGGTGAATTGTGGCTTTATAAAGATACTCTCTGGTATGAGTAATTTTCTAGCAATGTCTTCTTTCTCTTCTGTCATTCTTTCTTTCTTTTTTTTTTTTCACCTCAAACCAGGCACAATGCCACTTTGAAGTAGGGGGCTACTGTGGACATAAGTCGCAGGGATATTATGAAGGGAGATGAGTAGCAAGATGTCTGTTCACATTACACTTGAACTTCTGCATGTCAGTACAGTTGGGAAAGCAGAATCCAGGAAGCGAGTTCCAAACTCTAGTAGTTCTGGGGAAGAAACTGTTGAAGTAGAAGGCTTTCTTACACCTAGGAATCTCTACTGTGTAGGGGTGGGATTTAGCTGCTTGTCGGGTTTGTCAGGGGTATTTACGTCAAGGGGGTACAAGTGCTTGTAGTTCGTCAGAGCATTCACCATTAAAGTACTTGTAGAACAGGCAGAGGGATGCAACATTTCGTCGATGAGACAGAGGCTGAAGCCTAGATGACAGTTCAGGACCTATCAGGTTGGCAACTCTCTTTTGAACCCTATTCCGAAGGGAGAGACAAGTAGCAGATGCACCAGCCCAAATGATTACTAGGGCTATGACAACAGCATATTCTTTTCCTTGTTTTGACTCTCAGGTATATATCCATTGATATCTTATATGTTTTTATGTAGATGATGTGTTTCCCAGTTGATTAATTGTGTCTAACTGTGTCGGATATATACTCGAGTGTAAAATAAAATGAAAAGAATATGCTGTTGTCCTAGCCCTAGTCATTATTTCTCTTTCTTTACACTTTTCTAAAACTCACAGGTTGATCTATAATCCTCTGTAGTTATTTCTACTTAAACCATAGAATTTTTCATGAGTTCTTTCTGTGAATGCACATCGCCTGATGCATCCAAACAAATTGGCAGTGATGTTCCTGAAATCATTGTGTGTTTAAGACCTTTCAACATAATACATCCTACATCAGGTGAACGAGCTGGAATTGATCAAACCCTAGCTCATATACAAATACTTAGCTACTAGGATCCTGTTGTTTTTCTCTTTTTAGCCACACTCATCCTGAAAATCTGTGTGTGGCTTCATTGGTACCATAGATAACTCTCAATTCCCTCTCTTCTTTGATGCCTAACTTACTGAATGTTCTCGTCAGAACGAGCCACAAATCCTCTGCACTCAATCTATAAAGCTAAAAATAAATTCTACTTATGGAAATATTAACTAAGCAAAAAATAAATCGATAATGTTCATTTTTCTTACATTATGTGAGAAATATTTCAATTTTCCCTTTAATACTCAATTCCCACGACTTGTTAGTTCAATTGGTAATATTTAAAAATAAAACATATTTCTCTATGTATTTTGCGTTCAAATAAATAATGTTAATAATATTATATATACATATATATCTACTATATTGATAAAGTTATCTTGATCCCATCCCTGTCTATTTAGTTTTAACAGGAAACTAACCTAACAATTCTTTGACAAATCTTTGGCTCATCACTTGCAGCACTTCCTAAAACGTGTTCTGCAAAACTATGTCTACATTTCATTCACGTTTAAAAATTGTTACGTTTAATCCAAACAAAATAACTCTCTGAATTATGTATTCCCCCACAGAAGGTAGCAAACCGTCTCACCCTCTATACATTAAGTCCTCTCACACACCTCACATCATTGAGTTACAATATGAACAGGTATACATATTTTTGTGTTACTGCTATTATTTTATTTGCATGCTCCAACTACATATAGCACACTACAGCAGAGTAAGAACATAAATAATAGGCACTCTCTCCAATTTTTTTTTTCTTTTTTTTTTTACACGGTGGTCACCACTTATCAAGGCCCGGAAGCCACTCAGGGATAAGGGTTATTGCAAGTACAGTACGTTAGTGTGGAGATTTGATGAAGTATTTACTTAAGGGGGCGGTTCATTAAGAATTTATTAACGTTGGACTTGAAGACATCCAAGTTGTAGTCAGGTGGGAAGCAGGCAGACGGAACAGAAAGAAGCTTTGTTCATGGAATCCACGTTTTGATTTAGGCACAGATAAAGAGTGGGGGGAAACTGGTTGGTTCTACACAAAGCCTTCACCACTATAAACAAATCATCTGTGTGAATTTCTGAGCAACTTAGTTGTTGTGGTGGCATCTCATATGTTGAAATTGATGGGAGAGTCCATTATTATTATTATTATTATTATTATTATTTTATCATATCTCTCTCTCTATATATATATATTGACCAGATTTTAAAAATTGGACTTACCTAGCATTTAAACTGACAATTTGAATTTGTTATGACATACTTTGCTACAATTTATTTGAAAAAACGCTTTATTTGTATCGGTAGTTTGGTAATATTTATCCATTCTTTAAATAAACACCTCAAAAGAAAAATCAGCTAAAAGAAATAATTCGTATTCTTTTATTAAGAGTTAACGTTCCTTATTTGTTTTTTCTTCTTTTTTTTTTTGTTTTTCTTTTAGTTTAGATAGCCAACAAAAGACAGAAGGCATAATTATAGAACAGAAATATTCACCAAACAAATTTGAATGTAATTGATTCCAGGAAATGTCACAAATTCCTCCTGGCGGTGTGGAGATAGAACCCCCTAACCAAATATATTCTGAAACTAGATTACCAATGAGGCTTAGATAAGTACAAGGGTCATTCCAAAAATAAAGCCTTTTTTTTAACTACAAAAGTTGAAGATATACAAAGACGGGAGTGATGCCATTTGTGAAAATATATGAACATACGATGCGCCTTCAATAAGCTTCCAGACTTTTTCTGTATGGACACTTTTATTGATAGTACACACATGGAACTATAGTCCTCGTCAAAGTAATCTCCTCCGGCTGTAATGCACTTGTACCGTTCCAACAACTTCCAGAAGGCCCCATGGAAGTTTTCTTGTGTGAGCATGTCAATTACCCTCGTCACAGCCTCTTTCATCTCTTCAAATGTCTCATAACAGCAGCCTCTAAGGTTTTTCTTGAGCTTAGGGAATAACCAAAAGTCACAGGGAGCAAGGTCTGGACTGTGGGATCTGAATTGATCAGCTCTACCATCTCCTGCTGCGTCTTTCTTTCTGATCTTCTCTAAGCACGCTTGAGACAAACTTTGCGCAAATTTTTAGCATCTTCAGTTCCTCACAAATAATTGTGTACAGTTCCCACACTGACATCAATCTGTATATAGATCTAGAGACACACAACGGTCCTTATCCATGAAATTCTTTATTTGGCCAATCAACTCTGGTGTTCTGACTTCCTTACTCATCTCACACCTCTCATCATCTCTCACAGACTCCTTGCCTTTCTTGAATCTCTTATGCCACTCAAAAACTGATGCTCGATTCATGCAAGATCGTCCAAAAGCAGTCTGAAGAATTCCGTACGTTTCTACGGCATTTTTTCCAAGGTTAAAATAGAATTTTATTGCATATTGTTCTTATAAAGTGTCTTCATGTCCAGATTATATTTTTGGAAATTCACCAGCTGTGACAATCAGGCTTTAGTAGGGTGTCTTCCAATTCCTGCTGTAGCTGTTCATTTGAACCTGAAATCATAAAAATTGGCCAGTAATCTCATAAGATGTATAACAATAACATACTGAATTTTCTAGAGTCTACGACAATTTTAAATGCCTGTTCAAAAAATGTTTGGAAACTTATTGAAGGCACCTCGTATTACAATATAACCTAAAAATTAGTAATAATAATAATAAAAAATTAACAACTCTTTAGTTATATATTTTTAGAGATCTAGAAAGAATCCGAATCAGTAATTGTATTAGAATCGTTAAAAATACTGAAATCGTCCCATCACTACTCCCTCCAAGACAATCAATGTTCAGTGTATCTACGGATACCGTTCCTAAAATTGATAAAATGCAAATACTAGGAATATATATTTAAAAAAAAAAAAATGATATGGTTTTAGGGGTATTCCTGCTGGTATATAATAGATAGACAAAAATGGTGAAGATTTAGTTTCTTAAATTACCCGAGGAATATCCGTGGGTCTCATGATTATAATAATAGTACTAGCAAGTAGAATGTGAAATACATGATGCTGTGAAAAAGGCAACTGTTGATGGGAAATAACAGGCAGACAAGTGACAAGTGTTTGGTGCAATCGGCGAGCATTTTGATTCAACTGCGCCATCTTTTCCTCCTCTCCTCACCCATCTTAGCAACAGACGTGGAAATCAATAGACAAGGTGGCAGCAGCAGCAGCAGCAGCAGCAGGTTAGCGCATCATAGAACCGAATAAAGGATTGGATGCATATGCAAAGGCAATGAGCAAATGAAGAAATGAATAATAAGAGGATGGAGAATCAGAGAGGAAGGAAGAAGGGGAGGGAAGACCTATATATAGAGAGTGAGAAGTGTGGAAAGAAAGAAAGAAAGAAAGAAAGAAAGAGAGAGTTGGGAGGGGGCAGAGAGAAAGGCTATGAAAAAGATAAAGAAAGAAGCAAAGAGAGATAGGAGAAAACCGAGATAGGGAGAGGTAGGAGAGTGAAATATAGAGAGAAAGGCTACAATTTATTTGAAAAAAAGTGGGAGGGATAGAGGAGCAGGAGTATAGAAAGTGAGAATAGAGGGACAGAGAAAGAAAGAAAGAAAGAAAGAAAGAGAGGAGAGTCAGAAAGAGAGGCAATAAAAGAGACAAAGAGAAAAGTAGGGAAAGATAGGGGGAGACCGTCATTGGGAGAAGTAAGGAGAGAAAGAGAGTGAAATATATATAAGGATATAGAAAGTGGGAAAAGGGGGAGGTAAGAGCGAAGAAAGGGATAGATACAGTTACAGAACATGAGAGAGAGAGAGAGAGAGAGAGAGAGAGAGAGAGAGAGAGAACGGGAGATAAAGAGAGAGGGTCAGAGACAATGAAAGAGACAAAGAAAGAAGCGGACAGAGGTAGGAAGAAACCAATGTAGGGAAAACGAGAAAGAGAAAGAGGAGCAGGGATATAGAAGGTGAGAAAAAAGGGAACAGAGAGAGGGCAGAGATAAAGATAGATATAGTTATTGAATATGCGAGAGAGAGAATGGGAGATAAAGAGAGAGAGGGTCAGAGACACAGAAAGTGAGAAAAGCAGAACAAAATAAAGAAAAGATGGAAGGAAAGAAGGAATGAATGAAGAAAGAAAGAGAGTGTGTAAGAGAGAGAGAGAAAGAGAGGAAAGGCAAAGACAAAGGCAATGAAACAAATACAGTGAGAAACGGGTATAGAGAGGTGGGGAGAAAGGGGCACATTGAGATAGGTAGAAAGAGAGAGAGAGTCTGAGGTAAACAGGGATGCAGAAAATGAGAAAATCAGGGATAGAGAGAAATAAAGAGAGATGCATTTACAAGAAAGAGAAAAGGGAGGGGTGGTGAGATAAACAAAGAGAGACAGAAAGAAAGATAGAGAAGGAACAAGAGATTGATAGAAACAGAGATAGCTAGGCTTCAACCGCTATCCCATCGACGAAATGTTGCATACCACTGCCTGTTCTACAAGTATTTTAATGATAGGTGCTCTGATGAACTACAAGCACTTGTACCCCCTTGACATTCTCCCAACAAACCCAACAAGTAGCAAAATCCCATCCCTATACAGTAGAAATCCCTAGATGTAAAAAGCTTTCTACTCTAATAGTTTCTTCCCTGGGACTGGTAGACTTTGGAATTCCCTTCCGGGTTCCTGCTTCCCTGCAGAAATTCAAGTGTAATGTAAACAGGCATCTTGTTTCTCAACTCCCTACATAGTTTCTCTGTAAATCATGTCCAGATAGTAGTCCAATACATTAAAGTGGCACTGTGCCTTGTTTGGGGTGAAAATACAATATAAAAAAAAGGAAGGGAGAAACAGAGAGGCAGACAAAGAAATAGAAACTAAGGAAGAGAAATGGAAAGAAAGGAGACAAGATGGCAAAGATGGCGAAAGATAGAAAGAGCGATAGAAATATAAACAGAAAGAGTGAAGAGAGTGAAAGAGAGTGAAAGAGAGTGAAAGAGAGATATAGTTAGAGAGCAATGGGGAAGAAGGAACGGTGAGAAAGTTCGAGAACAGAGAGGCAAGAAGATGAAGGTCGATTGATAGATTTATAGTTACAAACAGAGAGAAAGAAAGAGAGAAAGAAAGATATAAACAGAGGGGCAGTGAGAGAATTAGAGACAAGCGAAACGAACAAGACATAGGGGTGGAAAGAGAGAGAGAAACGGAAAAGAGTGAGTGAGAGAGAGAGAGAAAGAGAGGGAGAGAGAGAGGAGACAATATAAAAGCAGAGAGAAGGCGAGAGAAAGAGAGACACAAAGTGAAACAGAAAGAAAGAAATGGAGGGAAAATAGATGGAGTAAAAGGTTGAGTGAGCGTGTGATGAGGGGGGGAGAGGCAAATGATGTAGTGCAGGATAATCTCATCAAAAGCAAAGGCGTAAGTGTGCGCAAATAAATGAGAGAGTGAGAGAAGGGGTGGGCAAAATGTGCATCTCATTTTCGATGTAGCTCGGCTGATCAATGAAGGGCTTGGCACTCGAAAGCTATGACACCACGAAGTGAGAAACAAAATAGAAGCAAAAATTCCTTTCCTCATGACTGCTAGAGGATATTCACACACACACACACACACACACACACACACACACACACACACACACACACACACACACACACACACACACACACACACACACACACATATATTGGTGTTCACTGGAGGAGAAAACCTACTTGCATCAGGATGAATAGATATAACCATTTCCATGACATAGATATAAAATAAAAATGTGACATACACACACAAACGCATACTCACATGTACGTACATATATTACCAACATACATACACACATATATACACAAAAGAGGCAGTACACGCATATACATATGCATATTATCAGTAAACACATATACGCATATTATCAATATACATACACACATACATACACATATTACCAGTATGCTCACATAGTATACACACACATGCATATACATATGACCAGTACATAGATACGCATATAACAATATCCATACACACATACATACACATATTACCAGTATATAAACACATACATACCCATATTACCAGTATATAAACACACATACATACTCACATTATCAGTATACAAACACACAAACATGCACATATTATCAGTATATAATAACACAAACATACACATATAACCAGTATGCTCACATAGTATACACACACATGCATATACATATTACCAGTACATAGATACGCATATTAACAATATCCATACACTCATACATACACATATTACTAGCATACGCACACATACATACACATATTATCAGTATATAAACACACATACATACACATATTACCAGTATATAAAGACATACATACCCATATTACCAGTATATAAACACACATACATACACACATTATCAGTATACAAACACACAAACATACACATATTACCAGTATATAATAACACAAACATACACATATTACCAGTATATAAACACACAAACATACACATATTACCAGTATATAAACACACATACATACACATATTACCAGTATATAAACACACATACATACACATATTACCATACATACACATGAGTCATGAAAGTATATTTATAGCAATTAAGCTAGATAGAGGGAATCGTCAGTATTTTAGCCTGACGATTCTCTATGATGTTGAAACATGGAAGCCTTTATATAGCTTAATTGCCATGATTATACTTTTATATCTTATCACCTAGCTCTACTCACATATTAAGCACTCGTGAAGTAACTAGTGGTAATCGATAGATAAAATATTATACCTCCTCATAATATTTCATGCTGGGTGCCCGGCATTGCCCGAGTGTTTGGAGGTGTATGTTGAACAAAAAAACAAAAGTGGTAGTTATCAGGCAGGCAGGCTCGTACCCATACCATGAAGGAGGAAAAAAGAATGTGAAAAAAAAAGTGACATCTTTGCCATTGCATATATCGCCGTACTGGAAGTGGCGTAGGTTTAAATTAAGGCTAGTCAATCGAAAAGAGGTGATGACTTTCGAAAATATCGGCAATAAAGCGACCCCTCTTGTAGAAAAGTGCCCAGTTGAAGGTTAGGAATTAATGTTTTCAGCCAATATTTCGATATTTGTCGTTCGAAGGGTCGAGCTTCAAAACAATGCTGATCTCATGAAAATCCGTCACCTCTGTCAAAACTTTTAGGCAGACATACATACATACATACATACATACATTTTAACAGACAGGTGAGATTTATATTATAGATGAAATAAACACACACACACACGCATACACACACACATATATATATATTTCCCCCAAACCTCTGCCCTTGATGGAGGGGAAATTCAAACTTGCTATTATGGTTGCAAATGATCTGAAATAACAGCAAGGGGAGACTTGATTCCAAATATTCTCATATGTTATATCTCCCCTCTTTTGGAAATAGGGTACGATTACGAATAGCGCCAGTATCAAATAATCCTTAACACTGTGAAATTTACTTTATGGATGAAAACCAAAGAGGGGAGATATAACATATGAAAAATATTTTGAATCGAGTCTCCCTTTTCTGTTATTTCAGATCATTTGAAATCATAGCAACAAGTTTTAGTCTCCCCTACATCAAGTCCAGAGGTTTTGGGGAAGTATCAGATATTTTATAATTTATATGCAAAACTAGGAAAACAAATGACTATGATTGAAACATTTGATGATGCCCTTAATGTGCGACCTTAAGGGAAAATATCACATAGCCCACTACACAATTCAGCTCATTACCTTTCCAACGAGCCTTCATTTGTTAAATTCTGATCAATAGTCGCTGAGATTTGGAATTTATAAAATTGCCAAAAAAGGTGGTATATCTATGTACATATATTTCCCCAAAGCTTTTGGCCTTCATGGAAAGGAGATTAAAACTTACTGCTATGGTTTCAAATGATCTGAAATAACAGTAAGGGGAGACTTGATTCCAAGTATTTCTCATATGTACTATTTCCTCTCCTCTGGATATAGGGTACGATTATGAATATCCCCAGTATCAAACAATCCTTATATACTGTGAAATTTATTTTATGTATGAAGACCAAACAGAGGAGGGATAACATAGGAGAAACATTTTGAATCAAGTTTACCCTTGTCCTCGATTGGCCTCCAGGTCTTGATAAGTGGTGACTCCTTTGTAAAGAAAAAAAAATGCTCAGTATGTGCACTCAACTTCTTTGGATGACCTACCCGAGGTGAGTTGTGAGTGGACCCTGTTCTTTTAACATGCTGGATGATCTTAGCCACTGTGCTGCAGCCCAGTTTCATTGTGTTGTCAGTCTTCTTGCAACTTTTGCCATCTTTATGTAGTCTTTTAAGATTCTAAGATGTTGGAACTTTTAGTGATCAGTATGAGACTGTGAGCTCCACTACAAATTTGAATACACCTTCTCCCTATGACCACATGGGCCTAGTAACACTAATGAGTGACATGACATTTTGAAGGGAAAATGAAAAACAGTACTCAATTTGGACATTTGAGAGTGCAGTTTCTTGGGGGAGTGTACTCACTTTTGTTGGCATGTGTTTAGATTTTAATGGTTATATTTTGAGGGAAAATGCGGACAGACGCCATGCTAGACGATCTGAAAATCACCCCTGCTCAGGTGCATGTTATCATAAAAAACCTTGACACTTCAAAAGCATGTGAACCCGATCTCATCCCAGCTGTGCTATTAAAAAAATGCTCAGCCGAAATAGCTCCAGTTCTCGCCAAACTCTACAACAAATGCCTTAATGAAGCTTGCTTTTCGGGCTGTTGGAAAACTGCTTCTGTTGTACCAGTATTCAAGAATTCTGGCGAAAGGACTGACCCATTAAATTATCACCCCATTAGCCTCCTCCCACTTTTTGCCAAAATATTTGAGACCTTAATTAACCATGCTCTAGTCCATCACCTTGCAGATGCTAAACTTCTGACTGACCAACAATATGGATTTAGACAAGCCCGTTCCACAGCAGACATCCTAACTGTAATCTCTGAACGCATATACCATTCACTGGACAAAGTGAGGGAGGGCAGAGCAGTAGCTCTAGATATATCTAGGGCTTTTGACAGGGTATGGCATGAGGGTCTCCTCAGGAAAATTAGATCATACGGTATCACTGGTAGAATACTTAACATAATTAAATCCTTTTTAGATAACAGAAAAATCCAGGTTGTCCTCGACGGTCGTACATCTAAACAATATGATATAAATGCGGGAGTGCCCCAGGGGTCTATCCTAAGGACCTCTATTGTTCCTGATATTCATAAATGACCTCCCCGACAAAATTGCCTCTGAGATGGGTATATATGCTGATGACACTACACTCTATAACAGGCACGACAGGAAGACGAATGAACACATTTCTAAAGAAATGGCAGAAACACTAGAGGAAGACCTCCAATCTGTAGTGGAATGGGGACAAAAATGGTTGGTCACGTTCAATGCCGCCAAGTCTAAACTAGTTTCATTCAATAATTACAAGAAACCCTCTCTACCACCTATAGCAATGGTCAACGACTCTTTATCTGAGAGTACATCTTTCAAACTCCTTGGCCTAACGTTCACAGGAAACATGAGTTGGAACAATTACATTGAAGGCATTGCCAGGGCCGCTGCAAGAAAGGTGGGATCTCTCTACCGTGCTAGACAACTACTAACACCCGAAAGTATCATGTACCTCTATAAGACCACCATTCGCCCATGTATGGAGTATTGCTGTATTGAGTATTGCTGTAACTGGTTCATCTGCTACTAGTCTCTCGCTTCTTGACAAGGTTCAAAAGAGAGTTGCAAACCTGATAGGCCCTGAACTGGCATCTAAGCTTCAGCCTCTGTCCCATCGACGAAATGTTGCATCCCTCTGCCTGTTCTACAAGTATTTTAGTGGTGAATGCTCTGACGAACTGCAATCACTTGTGCCCCCACGACGTGAGCATCCTTGACAAACCCGACAGGTTGCTAAATCCCACCCTCGCACTGTAGAGATCCCTAGATGTAAAAGATCTTTCTACTCCAATAGTTTCTTCCCCAGAACCGCTAGACTTTGGAATTCCATTCCAGGTCCCTGCTTCCCAACTGTACTGACGTGCAGAAGTTCAAGTGCAATGTGAACAAACATCTTGCTGCCCAAATCCCTACATAGTACCCCAGTAGTTTGGGGTGAAAATGTAATAAAAAAAATAAAATAAATAAATAAATAAATTAATTCTGTTATACAAGCTGCAGACAGACTACTTTTCATTGTGTCAAAGTGTCATTTTATCCCAGGAAAAGATATACTTTAATAACTGCAGAAATATTCGAGGTGTACTCACTTTATGGTACACTGTGTGTATATATATATATATATATATATATATATATATATATATATATATATATATATATATATATACATTTTTATGAGCAAACTTGACTACCCGTGACCCTTTGGGTCAGTATGTTATATTAGCTATGGAATTAATGGCTTTTTAAATAGAAAATGTAAATAAAACGTAACTTTTTTTCATTTATTTTACACAAACATTCATGACCTATTGGGTCAAATATTTAATTTATATGTTAATAATAAAGTCAATAAAACTAATTAAGACAATGCGGAAATGAACGATGTAAAAAAAAGCAGAAAGTATTAACAATTGTTTATCTGGATACTTTAAACGCGAAAAAAACAAAAAAACAATAGAAACACTGAAAACGTACACAGTAAAACAATACATTTTATTGTCGAGTTGATTATTTATTTACACTGTTATGGGAAATGAACGATATAAAAAACAAGAAGAAAGTATTAACAATTGTTTATTTGGATAATTTAAATGCGAAAAAAATAAACAATTGGGACGTTGAAAACGTACACAGTAAATATGTTTTATTGTCGAGTTGATTATTTACGCTGTTATGGGTTTATGTTTGTGTAACCCTACTATTAGACTCATTTGCCCCTCGAAATCAGATATAGGACTGGTTAGTAAAAACATATTAGATAGAATTATCCCCAAAATTAAATCCATAATAAAATACCCACTATGGCAATCTTCTAACCAAGTAATCGACTGGTTTTCTAATATTCAAAATAAAAATAATATTAAATTTCTTTCTTTTGACATTGAATCATATTACCAATCTATATCACCTATCCTACTTAATAAATCTCTATTAATGGCACGAAAATTAACTAATATAACTCAAGACGAAATTAAACTAATACTTATAGCTAGACAGTCTTTAATAACATTTGATAATAAATATTGGACCAGGAAAAATACCCCTAACCACTTCAACATTTTAATGGGATCAACGGACTCAACTCAGGTCACTGATCTAGTTGGCCTTTTCCTTTTAAATGAAATACATTGTATACTCCATAAACAATTCAAACTTGAAGGAGGGCTATATAGAGATGATGCACTTTTCATAACGAATTCTACTAATAAAAATTATGAAAAAGCAATTAAAGCTCTACATAAATTATTTAAAAATTATGGACTTAGTATAAAAATCGACCCTAATAAAAAAATTGTTAATTTCTTAGACATAACCTTAAATCTTGAAAATTCTACCTTTGAGCCATACCATAAACCTAACCAATCACTTCTATATGTCCACAATCAATCAAACCACCCTAAATCAATATTAAAATCAATAGTTCCCAATATCGCTCTAAGAATTTCTAAACTGTCTTCTACTAAATCAATATTTACCAAAAATGAAAAATACTATAATGAAGCCCTTAAAAACTCTGGATATAATTCACAAATTAAATTCATAAATGAAAATGATAGAAACATAAACTGCATTAAAAATAAACCTATTAAGAGCGTAATAACATATAATATGGCAATGTCTTCCCGTATACGAGTTAAGAAAAATAACCAAGAGAGAAAAAAAAAGATAAAACCAAACTACAAATATTAGATAATAATACAAATAAACAGCAAACTAAAACCCGTAAACGTAAGAATAGACACAAGGAGATCCTATGGTTCAACCCCCCGTATTCCAAAAACCTAGAAACAAACATAGCTAGAGAATTTTTTAAAATATTAGATAAGAACTTTAAAGCCCCCCATAGATATAATAAAATTTTCAATAAGAACACAATTAAAGTCTCTTACTCTACTATGCCTAACCTTCATCAGAAAATAATTAGCTCTAATAATAAGAAAATTAATAAACTACAAAATACAACTATACAAAATACATCGGACTGTAACTGCAGAAGAAAAAATAAATGTCCCCTACAAGGCTCATGTAAAATTAAAAATGTTATCTATAGCTGTACAGTATCAAAAACTCCAAATCTACAAGAACCTATTAACAGCCATAACCCAACTACCATATTAAATAATAACACCAACTTAAATCAATCTACCGATCAATTACTAATCAACCCACCACATAATAATCCAACAATAGACCTAACGGAAAATAATCACAATAATCAAGAGGTAATATATATTGGTTCCACATCTGGCCCAATAAAACATAGAATTTCAACGCACAAACATTCTTTTAAAAATAACTCTCTATCAAACTAAACTACTCTATCCAACTATATTTGGCAACTAAAAAATAGCAATATTTCTTTCAACTTAAAATGGCAAATAATTGAGACTTACAAATCATATAAACCAGGAGATAAATTTTGTGCACTATGTACAAAAGAAACCCTAAAAAATTTTAAATATGAAGATATAAAAAATACAACCAAACTAGTAAATTCAAGACATGAGCTTCTGACATGTAATCATAAACGTTGGTTTAAATTTAATAAATATAAACCACCTTAAATCATTAAAAATTACTCATTAGTAAAAATAGATTACAATTTTTTTTTTTAAATAAATTAAGTTAGACCAATTACCTCCCTTAGACCCGTAAATCAAATAATAAATAAAGTCAATAATACATGACAATTATCTCCCCTTAAAAACTTGCAAAATAAATATTCTCTCTATATATATTAACTGTAGCGTCTTTAAATCAAAATACGCTAACGGAAATAATTTACTGCACGAGCGTCACCCTTTTAAAATTCATCATTCAATAAAATAAAAAGCTATAGCAAACATCTAAATGACTACTTTAAACACAGTTCCTGATTTCAAAAAAAAGAAAAACGAAAAGGTAACTATCTCTATATATTTTTAAATCAAATTTATTATGTAAATTCTAAAAATATATATTTTTTCTACTCATTTCTATCGCTAACCTATATTAATTTTCTTATAAATTTTAAATCCATACCTTTTATTTCAATTTTTTTCAGATTCATCTGCCTTACTTTTAATGCTAGGTTTATTTATTGTGCCTTTTAAATTCAATAAAAATCCTCCTAAATTTGCTGATGAGGAGACCGTGCTTACCAAAAAAACTATATATATTGTTCTACATAACTTCATGTATACCACAAATAAAAAGCACGGATTTCCGAAACGATCGTTCAGATAATTGACTTTGTTGTTGTTCCTTCTTATGAAACTGATTTTTAATTTAATTAAAATTTGATTTTTAAATTTTAAAATTTTTTTTTAATTTTTAAATTGAAAATCACTTTACTTAATATTGAATTAGCTCTAGGACATTTAACTATCGAGCTTATTATATATCTAAATTACAACGAGCATTTCCTGTATTTTAATTAAACTAGTAATTTCACTGTTACATTAAAATACACTTAGCTCTTTAGACTATTATTCTAATCTCCTTTAAATTATATATATATATATATATATATATATATATATATATATATATATATATATATATATATATATATATATTCACCTTTTAATTGTTTGCCTTTTGAAAACCGTAATTATCGTCAAAGCATTCATTTGGATGTTGATCATAGCTTATAAATGTACGAAATGTTGAATTTTCAAAAAGAACGCCAATGGAACATTTTTTAGCGGCTAGAATATGTTAGTAATCGCCTAATTTAAAATTAATCAGATATTAAAAAAGGGGAGGGGAGATAATCTTATTTTTCTAATTAAATAATCAAAGGAGATAATTAGTTTATTATTATTATTATTAATAGTTTATTCTTTTTAGATTATAATATATTATATTTAGAACTTATTGAATTTAGTATTTTTAATACTTTATTTATTTATTGAAATTTATAAATATAGTATAGGTTAAGCTTAAATATATATTTAAATAATACACAATAATGGTAAATATATCAGATAAACTAATATTAATAATAATATTGATGATCAAAATTTTATTAATATTTTAATTTAAGTTTAACTTGATACACTTATTAATAAAATTTTGATCATCCAGGGGTGTTTGGAGGTGTGTGTTGAACAAAAAAAGTGGTAGCAGGCAAGTAGGCATGACGCGAAGTCGGAAAAGAAAGTGAAAGAAAATCTGACGTCTTACCGCTACTCCATAACGCAACCGGAAGTTCAGAACGTTAAAATTAGGCAAAGTCAATCCAACCAATACGATGACATGCAAAAATGGCTCACAAAAAATTGACCCCTCCTTGTAAAAAACTGCCGAGTTGAGAGTAAAGGAATTAATGTTTTTAGCCAATTTTTCGATATTTGACATCCGATACGTCGAGCATCAAAATGATACCAATCACGTGAAAATCCGTCGCCTCTGTCGAAAGTTTTAGGCATACATAATACATACATACATTTAAACAGACAGGTGAGATTTATATTATAGACTAGCGGGGGGTACCCAGCGTTGCCTGGGTGTTTGGAGGTGTGTGTGCGTTGGGGGGGGGGGGTTAGATCAAAACAACCCTGTTTAAAAAAGAACGTTGGCCGGATGTTTGGAGGTATAAAAGAAAAAAATATTTTAGTAGAAAGGTAGGCTTGAACCCCGAACCTTTGATGCGGAGGTAGAAAGGAAATGGAAAAAAAAAAAAACCTTGCGACCTAACAATCTCGACCACGGTAACAGATAAATTGATAAGTGTGTTAACCTTTATAAAGTGAAATTAACAGGTGCGAGAACGTTAAGTCGCGTGACGTTTGACCTAGTTTTTGCTGGAAGCCAGTTTCTGTTTTCCCCGCTACGCGGCGATCAAAAAATATCTCGAAAATAGCTTGTAAAAGTCGGGTAAATTAAAGATAGCTGCGACCCGAGTTCCTTAGTCGTAGATATTATTATTTAGACAGCATATAAAAAGTTTTAAGAAGGAGCGAGCCAACTGAGAATCACGGCAAAAAAAGTACATGTCAAAATGACCCACATTTGTAGACATACACAAAAAGCGAACACACATACATACACACATACATACACACATACATACATACATACACACACACATTTTCGCTTTTATATATATAGATAATTGCCAATGAAGGAATTAATATTTTTTGGATAATTTTTCGGTATTTGTCATCGTCGAGCTTCAAAATGATATCGATCTCGTGAAAATCTGTCGCCTCGAAAGTTTTAGGCACACATACAAACATACATACATACATTAAAACAGACAGGTGAGATTTATATTATAGATAATTGCCAATGAAATCTGCATTATTTAAAGAAAGCAGTAAGCATTTAAGAAAAAAATGACACAAATTTCAATATGTAAACTACGTACTTCCTTTCCAATCGGAAAATAAATGCCCTTTTTTGATGGTAAATCTTTCTACGCGTACAAGTGGAAACGGTAGTTAAGTCTTAGAAGTGAAGTGGAAATATGATGCCACTTTTCAGCATTTGAGATTAGCAACTTTGCTAATAACTGTACGATAAGAAAAAATTCAAGACTTTCTAATAGGAAAGGTTAAAATTACAAAAAGAAATAAAAGAAAAAACATTGATTTGAATCCATATTAAATCAATCTTTATACAGGTTGTATAAACACTTTCAACAAAACAATCATATTTGTCTTCATTAAAATGTGTGCTCTATTTTAGATTTATTGTGACTATCTAACATATAAAATTGTTTTATCTGATTTTTAAAGTCAGACATTAATAGCATTTAAGTTAAATCAAATTTTCATTCTGACAAGAAAATTTCTGTTTCTGCATTTTAGAGACGAGGATTTATAATTTGGATTATTTGGATTATTCAGACTATTATTCTCATCTTGAGTGCTATTTACACAACGTTTCGCCCGATGTAACCTCCAACCTTCTTCAGGTTTATCTTGTTGAATTTGGAAATCTTTCTGTTAAACTCTGGAATCTGTATGGGATTTCAAACGGAACATTTTATTTAATAACCGGCTGTAACATGCTCTCATTCTGCTAGCCATGAACAGGTGGAAGTCTAAAGTAATTCGCAATAAATGTGATCATTTTTATGACGCAAAGTTATGCTGCATTATCATCTGTGTGATATTTTACAAAGTTGAGCTTAAGTGATTGTCCCGCTATTGACGTTACTTCTTGGTAAAAAGGTTACAACACTTTCAGGCCATCCTGTACATCTTCTGCCAAATCACAGGAGTCTTACGTCCTACTATTTCCTTTGCTATTTGGCTGGATATTATTTCTCTTCCCCGCACTTTATCTCCTTCTTTCTCTCTCATATTAACTTTTTTTTTAATCTTTGCCTGTTTTGTATATATCTTGTATTGCTTTCCTTTTCTATCGTATAACAGTTCTCTCTAAAAACTGAAAAAGAATGACTTCCTGTCTCCTTCCTCCCACATGCAAACTCAGTGTTTTTTTCTCTTAATTTTGATTTTCTAAATTGAAACTGATTGGAGTTGTTGTTGCTGTTGTTTGTGTGTGTGTGTGTGTGTGTGTGTGTGTGTGTGTGTGTGTGTGTGTGTGTGTGTGTGTGTGTGTGTGTGTGTGTGTGTGTGTGTGTGTGTATTTCCCTACATGCACACTCATTTGGAAATCCATCTGCATTTCAGCTTTCTGGACCATTTGGTTACTCACATACCTGTCGAGTTTCTACCTACAAAAAAAATTCCTTTTAATGTTACTTGGAAGAATTGCCACCTTAAAATCAGCTTAAAATGATTCTGAAGGATTTTGCTTTCACAGTTTTTTTTATCTTTTTGCGTTTAAGTACACAAGACATCATCAGTTTAGGTTCAGTTTGAAATTCTGTATAGTTTCCTCAAGTTCAACATAAAGACTCCCAAGTTAGAAAAGATGCATCTGAAAAAGTGTTGCGGGTTACATCGACTAAAACGTTGTGAAAATACCAACCAAGATGAGGACAGTTATCTAAACAACTAAGACAAATTATCGACACTTTTCTCCAAAAATTCAAATTCTGAAACCGGTTTTCTGAAATTGTTGATAATTGATAATTTAGATTATTTGGATTTTTCAGGTTACCGTTCTCATCTTGGATGTTGTTTTGCAAGGACCTGTCGTGTAATGGATATAAAGGGTGGAACGATAAAATTGTCGCCCTAAAGAAAACAACACTACAACTTTATTTCAAAACTTTTGTTGAAAAAATCAATTTAGGTAACTTGATTATGTAGTAGAGCTGACATGTATTTAATATAGCCGCCTTCAGCCTCAATCACCACTTCGATATGAATCTGGAACCGGGATTATGCCTTTTCCACAAGCGCAGCAGGAGCTTGGCGAATACTCGGCAGATGGTGGCGTTCAGGCTGGCTTTGTTATTGTGGAGAGTCATATTGGTGATGTTCTCGATGTATGATGAAACGAAGTAGTTCAGTAAGTTCAGGTCGAGGGAGGCGAGGGGCCAGTAAGAGAAGGGTACAAAGTCGTAGCACTCCTTCTGACGCCAAGTTGGGTCTCTTTGGACTTGTGGGCTGGCTCTGAGTCCTGCTGCTACACCCAGGGTTCGCCAACGTCCACTTGATTACACTAGGGGATCATCACATTCTTCAGCACATCCAGGTACCCTTTAATGTTGACTTTCAAGCCGACTTCAATGATGTGAGGTGGCATGATGTGGTCCTCATTTGAAACCACACCAAAGATTATAACCATGGCTGGAAACTCTATTTTCATCACCCTGGACATGTTATTCGTGGCAATCCAGTGATACATTTTCAGGGTTCTGGGAATGGTCCTATTGTCATAACTTGAACCGGTAGAGAGCAACATTTGTACAGCGGCGCATCTCCGATCTTGCTCATTGAACATTGTGTCACTTTCAGACATGATAGAAGGCTCCTATTGCTTTTTGGATTTGTACACAACTGGCCAACTAGTAGAAAAAAAAAACAGTATTCATCAAATGGAAATGGAATCATGTCGTCTTTTCTATTGCGAAAATTGTGTCGTTCTACCCTGTAGTCAGTTCTAAATTATAGGTTTCTGGCAATTGGAGGTTGTCCTCAGCACAAGCGATATTAAGTATAATAAGAATTACTCTAAATTTTTACTTATTTATGGCTGATGGAACAAGAGTAAGCAACCCCTGTGCATTAAATAAATGATTCTGTATGAAATTCTGTACAAATTCTCGTGTTTGACATAAAGATTCCTGAATTCAACATGATACACCTGAAGAAAGTCGGAGGTTTCATCGGCTGAAACATTGTCAAAGATGAGGACAGTAGTTCACAATGATAGAAATTCCATTTTGGTTTTTATTTCATAATTGTGAGAACAAGACCTTCCATACAAGTTGACGGAAAGATTCCCGAGTTCCACAGAAAGATTCCCGATATTGACAAGATACACATGAAGAAGATCAGATGTTACATCGGCCGAAACGTTGTGAAAATAACATGCAAGATGAGTACAGCAGTCCAACTAACATTTTTTTTTTTTTTTTTACTCGTTGTTTTTAGTTTTCGCGGCCTTCTCTTTATTTTCTATCAAGTACGCAACCTAATCGGTTGGTTAATCAACCAATTATACTTTTTTTTTAGGAGGGGAGGGGCATTCACTAGTTATGTGACCTATTAAACGACTTTGAGAATATTCATTTTATTACAATAATGGGCATTGTTTGCTTGTCACAAGAGACGACATTAGCTGCATAACAGAAATAATTCAGTGCTATTTCTCTGGCCCAGTCTCTGATGAGTACACAAAATAGAGTTTTGTGTCCCAAGAAAATATGTGATGGTTGTAGCGATGTATTTAAATACAAAGCAAAGTTGTTTGTATGTATGTATGTATGTATGTATGTATGTATGTATGTATGTATGTATGTGTGTGTGTGCCGTGGCGTCACAGTTAAACGGTGGATCTAAGACCCAAACTACATGAAGGTTTTGAATCAGCATTTTCAATCTGATGGCCTTATCGATGTTAAAAGTTCTTGATCCTTTTTTTAAAACTTATTGTTCACAATCAAAATTGCGTAAAAGTAACATTAAAAACAAATGTTCCGACATTTTTAGCGTTCCCTTTTCAGTTTAATTTTTCCCATTATAAGTCGATCAAGCAGCATCATTATAATCTGAACTTAAGGAGAGTATAAAGTGATTCATATTATTTGGATTCATCGAACTACTGTTCTCGTCTTGAGTGTGATTTGCACAACGTTTCGGTCGATGTAACCTCCGATCTTATTAAGGTGTATCTTGTCGAACTCGGGGAATGTTTCTGTCGAATTTGGGAGTTTGGACGGAATTTCGAGCGGAAGCCTTCATTTACTTCTTGAGAGTAGCATGCTCTTGTTCTGTCAGCTATGCAAGTCCTAAATAATTCGCAATTGTATTTTTTCGGTCGCCCATACTGGGGATTGAACTTCAGGAGAATATCATTTTTTATAATTGATTTTTCCAAGTACTCTAACCACTGTGGACAATACTAGTACGAATTTTAGGAGCCTTAAACCTATTTTTATTTCTAGTTGTAAATATCACTATTTATTACTAGTTATTACTAAATATTAATGTATATCTATTTATCTAACCATATATATATATATATATATATATATATATATATATATATATATATATATATATATTTATATATATATATATTAATGTTTTTACTTGTGCATATTACTTATCGTTTATAATTACTGGTTCACATATCGTATTGAATTCTATGCTAGGTCTACTTAGTAATTAGTTATTCCTCAGCATATGTGCTGCTTCTTTCAGTCGTCTTACTCTCCATCTTTCCTGTCTGTCTATAATTTTTACTCCGCCTCATACACCTGAAGAAGGTCGGAAGTTACATCAACCGAAACGTTGTGAAAATCACATTCAAGACGAGAACAGTAGTCTGATGAATCCAAATAATAGGAATAACCAATCCTCAGCTCAAAATTCAGAAATGTCCGTAGAAAGTGGATTTGGGATTTGCCTTCGGCATTGCGGTTTAGATGTTGATCGAAATTAGAGTTGAATATTCATCACATTCGTATCAGAATTAAGTAGATGATCTCTTTGAATCTTATTTGACTGGAGAGTAAACACAGATGGTCGATGGTTTTGAATGGTTTGTCTATTCGGAAGCAAATAAAAGCATGTAATTTCTGGATCGATTGCTCATTTTTCCAAGTATTATAACAATTGCACCAAAGTTCTGATTCGAATTTTGAGAACCTTGAACCTATTATATCTCTAGTTGTACATATCATTATTTCATTACTAATTATTATTGTTTTATACATATATATATATATATATATATATATATATATATATATATATATATATATATATATATATAAAATGAAATACTTGTGCAAATGGAAATTCAATTAACTTTCTTGAAGTTATATTTTTTGATTTTACTGTCATTGGATTATTTATCTTTAACCAGACTATCCATTCACGTGTAATCACCTTTTTCTTCACCATATTCCCTTTGCTTCACTTTTTTGTTATCAAGTAAGATCTTTGACTTACTTATTGTTTCATCAAATACTTTTGCATGCAAAATCCGATCCCGCATTTTGCTAATTCCTACCCTCTGATGAGAAGGAAAGTATTTCTTCGAAACTCCACAGATTAAGGACTATACACTTATCAAGTGTTTCCTTTTCAGATTAAATATGTTTTTAACTCTTTTGTTGTACACACATTTGAAACATCCACCATTTGAGAAAAAGGATTTTTCTCGAAATATATCATGAAAGACTGTCACACACATTCTTCAAGTAAGTCTTATTATTGACAACAAAAAAATCACACACACACACATATATATATATATATATATATATATATATATATATATATATATATATATATATATATATATATATATATATATATTTGGCTACTGTTTTTTGGGAAAGAATTCCATCAAAGTGTCCGATTACAAAGAAAAAATTTCAATATAAGAGCTTAATATTTATTTATTAAAAACTGTCCAGAAAAACATTGGTACCGTCGGTTTTAACTGACGAGAGCCTAACGTTATTTACAGAAAACAATATGGCTGACGAGAGCCTAACATTATTTACCATTAACTGGTCCACATTATATTAGGCTTGAAACCGACGGTACGCATGTTTTTCTTACCACCTTCTGCGCAGTTTTAAATAAATGAATATATATATATATATATATATATATATATATAAATTTAAAGGAGATTAGAACAATAGTCTAAAGAGCAAAGTGTATTTTAATGTAATAGTAAAATTACTAGTTTAATTAAAATACAGGAAAGAAAAAGTGCTCGTTGTAATTTAGATATATAATAAGCTCGATAGGTAAATATCCTAGAGCTAATTTAATATTTAGTAATAATAAAAAATCAAATTATAATTAAATTAAAAATCCGTTTCATAAGAAGGAACAACAACAAAATCAATTATTTGTACGATCGTTTCGGAAAACAGTGTTTTTATTGTAGTAGACATCAAGTTACGGACAATAATTATTACATATAGTTTTTTATTAAACAAGGTTTCCTCATCAGCAAATATTGGAAAGGGTTTTTATTAAATGTAAAAGACACCATAAATAAACCTAGCATTAAAAGTAAGGCAGATGTATCTGGAAAAAATTAAAATAAAGGTATGGATTTAAACTTGATGTATATGCATGTATGTATTTGTGTATATATGTATGTATAATATTGTACTTAAACCAAATTTATAGTTATAATTTTACTCTATTTTATTTCTATCTCTAACCCATATTAATTTTCTTATCAAGTTTAAATGTCTACCACAATAAAAACACAGTTTTCCGAAACGATCGTACAAATAATTGATTTTGTTGCTGTTCCTTAATTATAATTTGATTTTTAAATTATCAATCATATTACTAAATATATATATATATATATATATATATATATATATATATATATATATATATGCGCGTGAGTGTGTATACATAATTATATATATAGATTTAAATGCATCAGTTGTTTATGTCTTCCTTCCTCAACATCGACAACATTCCATTCTATGCGTTGTAATAGCCTTCTAACATTTACCTTTATATATAAGTCACACAATGCTTCAAGCAAACAACATCTCATTATATACACACATATATATATATATATATATATATATATATGTATGTATATATATATCTATATATATATATTATTGTTTACTTATTGTGCACTGTATATATTATCTACTATTTATAATCAACAGTTCCCATAACGTGTTAAAGTTTATACTAGGTCTACTTAGTAATTGATTGTTGCCCAGTATATGTGCTGCTTCTTTGAGCCATCTTACCACCGTTCTTTGCCTTTATTTTTACTTCATCCGATAATATTAGATGGTTTCCTTTTTCCCTCCATATATGGTCCCGAGTTTGATAAGATACACCTGAAGGAAGTCGGAGGTTACATGGACCGAAACGTTGTAAAAATGACACTCAAGATGAGAAAAGTAATCCAAATAATACGAATAACCAATCCTCCATCTAAAAAAATTCAGAAACATAATAATCATTTTTCACAAGTGAGTATGTTAGGTAGTTCAGATATTAACTGAATATGTTTTGTGTGGGGTAAATATTGTTTTAGGCGTAAACAGGATGTAAATTGGACAAAAGGTCAAAAATAATTTATAGGGACAACCTTTCAGGTTGTATCATTAAAAAAGAAAATTTCTGAGATTTGCTGTTACATTAGATAGATGTTTCGGATTGAGATTGATATCTCTCGGAATCGTCAAAGAAAGTGATCGAGATAGTGATACATGTTTTTAAGATATTTTGGCAAGAATTAAAATATATTAAACAAGGTGCTTATACAATAAGTCTCTCTGTCTTTCTGTTCTCTTCCATCCAACATCCCTTTTAACTTTTAGTGCTAGGCGATCAAGCAACTTACATGAATAAACCATTTCTCTTTGCAAAAGATCTTGTCTAATTAAATTAATGATGGTATAAGCATGAGGTGGCTTTGTTGCAGTTACTGAAATGACCTCAGTCCTTGGAGGCATAGCACACACGCCTGACAAGAGATGATAAAACAAAATATGATGTAAGATGTTTTGAACCGTTATATTTTAATGACTAATTAATGGGTTCCCAATTCTTTTCAAACGACGGAAATCCAAAGTAAAATGACAAGCGATCAAAGGTTCAAAAGAGAAATGCATAGAAGCGCAGAAGCAAAAGATGCGAAACAAAAAAACTATAGGATGAATTAGTATGATTGATTCTGAGGAATAATTCGTTGTAACCTGAATGAAACTGACGTATGAAATAAAGCCAGCAGTGAACTAAACTCACTTTCTTTCAATCTCTTTTTCTCTCTGCTTGAAGCATATACATAAAAGAGCTCTATATTTTGAGTCTTTGAGTTATCTTATTCAAATAATAACGATCCGGCCATGAAGAGAAAGTTAAAATCGCCACCAAGGCAGCCTTAAAGGCAACTATCCCCCCCCCCGTAAAAACGATGGCTAATCACATAAATAAGTAGAGTCTTGTTGTTTAGATAACACATTGCAGTAGTAAACGTTGAATTGATGTTGCTCTACTTTTCCTCTTTGTTTTTGCTCCGGCCTTCTTGTTTTTAATAACACTGATTGTAAAAGGTATTAATATTAACAGCTCAAAAGCTCAAAATTTGAATTTAACAATTATTTGTGGGATTTTCTTTTTCATTTTATTGTATAGAATATAAATATATAATATCACATAGATCCTCCACAACCTGCAACTCCATGGAGGGAGGGTAAAGCTGTCCCAAACATGGCCGCTCTTCTTCATGGTTCAAAATATAAAAAAAAAGAAAAGAAAGATTTTATTAGCTTATCCACTATATGCCATTGGAGACTTTCTGTCTGTGGCACAACATATTGCTTGAAGTTCATTAAATAAGATAAGTACATATCACATATCATCTGTTCGTTTTATATGAAACCATTAAGTAAATTTAACACTACTTTCAACAAATGCCTTAATGAATCTTTCCTGACTGCTGGAAAACTGCTCCCATGGTACCAATTTACAAAAAACTGAACCATTAAATTATCACACCATTAGCCTCCTTCCTCTTTCTGCCAAAATATTTGAGTCCATAATTAATCAAGTTATAGTACACCACCACACTACTGCTAAACATCTGCCTCATATCCTAACAGTAATCTCTGAGCATATATAGCATGCACTGGATAAGGCAGGGGAAGCTAGGTCAGTAGCTCTAGATATATCTAAGGCTTTTGACAGGGTATGGCACAATGGTCTTCTTATGAAAATAAGAACCTATGGTATTACTGAACGAATACTTAAAATAATTAAATCCTTCTTAAATAAGAGAAGAATTCAGGTTGTCCTCGATGGTGGTCTGTCAAAACAATATGATATAAATGCGAGTGTACCTCAGGGGTCGATCTTTGGATCTTTATTATTCCTGATATTTCTAAATGACTTCTCTGATAAAATTGTCGCTGAGATGGGTATATTTGCTGATGAAACCACGCTCTATAACAGATATGAGGGGAAAACAAATGAACACATATCAAAGGCAATGGCGGAAACACTAGAGGAAGACGTCCAGTCTGTAGTGGAAAGGGGACAAAAATGGATGGTCACATTCAATGCTGCCAAGACTAAGCTTTCCTTTCATAACCTTCTCAACCACTGATACCCATGTCTAATGATACATTACCTAAAAGTACTTCATTCAAATTCCTTGGCTTTACGTTAACAGGGAACATCAGTTGGAACAGATACATTGACGGCATTGCAAAGGCTGCTGCAAAGAAAGTTAGCTCTCTCTCTAGAGTGCTACAAAGTTACTTATGCTGGAAAGAATCCTGTACCTTTATAAGGCCACGATTCGCCTATGTATGGAGTATTTTTGTCACACTTGGTCTAGTGTATCTGTTACTAGTGTCTCCCCCTTATACAGGCTTCAAAAGAGAGCCGCCAACTCACACTGTCAGCTAGGCTTCAACCATCAACGAAATGTTGCATCCCTCTGTCTATTTTACAAGTACTTTTATGTAGATGCTTCGACGAACTACAAGCCCTTGTACCCCTTTGATGTTAATATCCCCAACAAACCTGACAAGCATCAAAATCCCACCCCTACACAGTCGAAATCCCTAGATATAAAAAAAAGTCTTCTACTCTAATAGGTTCTTCCCTAGGACTGCTAGACTTTGGAATTCCCTTCCGGGTTCCTGCTCCCCTGACTGCACTGACATGCAGAAGTTCAAGTGTAATATAAACAGACATTTTGCTGCTCAACTCCCTATATAGTACCTCTACGAATTATGTCCCAGATAGTAGGCCCCTACACAAAAGTGGCATTGTGCCTTATTTGGGGTGAAAATGCAATAAAAAAAATAATAACCCAATTCTAACTTCTGATGGAATTTTCCTATTTTCTACGTTATCTAACTTTGTGTGGAAAATTCCGTTTTTAACATTGTTTTAATACACTTGCAATCAATATAAATATTTTATCCAGCAGAACAAGATCAACGACCAAGCATCATCATCATCATCATCATCATCATCATCATCATCATCATCATCATCATCGGTTTGACATTCATTTTACATGCTGGCATGTGTTGGACGTTTTATTAGAAATTGACTTACAAATAAACCTATCTCTGGCCAGGTCTTTATTTATCCATCTTTCTTTCAAATCCATCCTTATCACTTTCTCCCATGCTTTCCTTGGCCTTCTTCTGTGAACTGATCCTGGTACCTCAACTGTTCTACATCCACTAACCCAGGAAGTTTCATCAATTTTTTTAACACAGCCCTACCATGAAAGTTTCCTCTTCTGCATGCATCTCCCTGTACTGTCCAGATTCAAACCTCCAACTGAGATAATCAAATTGAAACTTTTTGTTAAAACTCACATTACACAATACATCATATCATTTTTATAATTTAATAATTTTTTGCTAATGCAACGTACGTCCTCAACCTTCTTTGGTAAAGATTCGCTTCTGTACACCATCACATTGCACATATATGCCTAATAGATTCTTTCCTTGGTCGATAGTGGTGAAACTCTGCTGGTTAGTAATGACATAGGTTCTCTGAACTTACTCCATCCTGTCCTAACTCTTACTATCACACTAGCACCTTTTTTGTTTTACAAAAGCGTCACCTCTTATCAAGGCCCAGAGTCCACTCGAGGATAAGGGTTAATGAGTGTATGGTAAGCATTGGGACAGTAGCATAGTAGTCATTAGACGTGGGAAATTTGGAACAATTTGATTACTTAAGGGGACGACTCAAGAAGAACCTGTTTATGTTGGATTTGAAGACGAAGACGACCATATCGTAGTCAGCTGGAAAGCAAGCTAGCAAAAGAGGTCTAAAGAAAAAAAGCTTTGTTCATGGAATCTGCGTTTAGGTTCAGGAACAGATAGAGAGTGAGGGAAATTATTGATAGTGGTTTCAGCTAGATGAATGTTTTTCTGTGAAAGTTTGGCAAGGGGGATGTTGCTCCTTCCGATGCTCCAGTCATTACCAGAATAAATTATTTCTTCACATCGCATTAAAGAAGTGGAATGTATGCAGCAAAGTCTAGTTTTACTGTAGACTAATTATTAAAGTAGTTCAGTTATGATATCGAACTGATGCTAATCCCAAAGTAATTGTCTTATTTCATTGTAATTATCGTACGTCAGGAGGATTACGTTGATCTGCATTTTTTGTTTATTTTTGTATAAACAAAGCCAAATTATGTGTGTGTGCGTGTGTGCGCATGTATGTGTCTGCATGTGTGCGTGTATGTGTGTGTGTGTGTGTGTGTGTGTGTGTGTGTGTGTGTGTGTGTGTGTGTGCACTGTGGCAAGCTAAAATATGATTATACCTTGTGTACTAGCTGCACGTACTCAGCGTTACCTTTTTGGGCTAATTTAAGGCCGAATGCAATAATTTGAAGAAAAAAAAAATGTTTTTATGCTTCAAGTTCTTTATATTTTCAAATATTTATTCATGGTGTTTGGTTTGGTTGTTTTGTTTTACAGCATATCCACACTTTTCAGGATATTTAATTCCGAATCCAGTTATTTTGGCAAAAAATTTTATGCTTTATATCTTCAAATATTTTATGCTTTATATCTTCAAATATTTATTCATCATGTTTGGTTTGGTTGTTTTGCAGAGGGAAATTGTTTATATTATTTTTAATTGAAATTCATTATTGAGATGAGTATTATATATTATATATTAATTTATTTATTGAGGACTATTATTCTCATCTCTCTCAGTTGTTGCTTTACAACATTTCAACCAACTATTCCTCTGGCTTTCGTGAGGTGGTAACCGCGACAGGATAGGAATCCCGAATCTCCTAACTGCATTCTCAGCAATTACTGCCATCCATAATTGTTGTCGTCTCACCAAATTTTGGCCGGCTTTGAGTAGGATTGAAGCCGCTATCTTCAAAAAATGCTCACCGGGAACCATAGAGATTCAACATCTCTATCCACTGCGCCACGGGCCCCGAAGGGCGAGCAAGGTTGAATTTTTTGGTCTTATAAACTCATGTTTATTTATTATCTGATCTTCCATGGTCGGGTCCGTACCGAATGGTATATATATTATTTAATTGAAATTCATTATTGAGATGAGTATTGTTTAAGACGAAGGTCAAAGGAATAGTTGGTCGAAACGTCATGAAACAACAACTGAGAAAGACGAAAAGAATAGTCCGCAATAAATAAATTAATAAATTAGGGAAATCGTTGTTTTTCTTTTTTGATTTTGTAGAGCATGATTGAGTTTTACAAAGGTAAAGGAAATAATCCATGACATCAATCGTTTGGTGTATGAGGGAGAAAAAAAAAAAGAGAGAGATAGAAGGAGAAAACAGAAAAGAAAGATTAAGAATTCGGGTATTAATATCAAAGTGATTTTCTATTCTTTTAATGAAAATCTATTGGCCGTCCGTGATTACAAAAATTGATGAAATATTTCCATCGTACTAATAGGATAATTAGATCAGATTGATTTGTTATATTATAATTAACACCATTTCATTTTTAGAAAGTCTATTTACTTATTAATGCGATGATTCATTTGCCTTTTCAAGCATATTTTGAAAGGCGTATTAGACAATCAAGTGCTGTTTTTATCATACCCACTTTTCATACTGTTATCGCATGCGAATATACAGATCTTCATTAACGAATAATTATGAGTGTGTAATCATATCAAAGCCTTAAGTGAATCATGAAATTAATCATCAAAATCTTTTAATCTAAATTGGAAACTCAAATTGGAAATTTTCACTTCCCTCTTTTTTTTTTTTATACAATTCTGATTTTGTCTTTTATAAATATGCTCTTTTTGAACTTCAATTAGGGCAGGTATAATTTTCTATTTTAATCCAAGTTTTGATTTTTTTTTTTTTTTTTTTTTTTTTTTTTTTACTTTGTTGCAAGCCTAAAATGAGTTTTCTATTTTGATCCAAGCCTTGAAAAAATATTTTTACTTTGATTCAGACTTAGAAAAAGGTTTTATTTTTTATCCAGGCTTAGAACGATGTTTCTATTTTGATATAGGCCTTTAGCTTGTTAGGGAGTTGCATAAGTCCTCCGAAACAAATAAATAAAAAGAAATACACCACCAAATAATGTAAAATAAACTTTTGTTTATTTTCGTCAAAAAAGAAAAGAAATTACTTTTTTTTGTGTGTGCGCAAAAAATGGCAGTCGGTATGAAAGAGGAAAGAGAGGAAGAAGATGAAGACTTGAGAGCGTGAGAGAAAGAGTCCGACTACGTGTTGTGGAGAAAGAGAGAGTCAAGCAATGTTCCTTGACGTGCGAGACAATCTGTCATCTCAGCTACTGAATTTCACTCGGCGAGCGTTCCTATTGGTGTCTGTTGTCCCTCTCTGATGAGAGAAGTTCTTGCCTTTTTATATTTTTTAGAGGCTCCTAGGGGCTTGCAAAAAAAAAAAAGGTTTTTTAAATCGAGCCCTGATTGGTCAAAAATTCATATTTTTGACGAAAAATTGTACTTTATGCTATGTCAGCCATTTCTCAACCATCCTGCTTTTTAACCTAAGAGGTTTGGTGTGGGTAAATGCTGTAATTCGCGCGCAAATGAATTTATAAATTTTAATGTGTTTGTGTGTGTGTTAGAAAAATAAAATAAGAAACAGCACAAGCTTTTATACGAGGTTGGTTAGAAGATTGTTTAGCAAGAATGTCAAGATGCAGAACATAATATCGTAGAACCCCATCCTCCAATGTAGACCCCTACTACCATGTCTCCTTCTCCAACATCAGGGGTCTACGTTGCAACCTTCCAGAGGTTGAAACCCAATTACAGGAGACGAAACCGGACATATTCTTTCTAAGCGAAACTAGCATAGGGCCGACCAATTCCCTAGATGAGTTCATAATTAAAGGATACTCTAACTTAACATCGAAATCTGACCCCCAAGATCGCCAGGGACATGGAATATGTGCCTACATTAAAGATGGCTTTTCGTGTGGTAGGGATATCTCCAGAGAAGACCTAATTTACCTCATATGTGATTCTGGGTTGCACTTGCTTACACCACCACATTTATATTTGCCCTCTATCACCCCCACTACAGCAGGGTTACTATCTTTAAGAGTATATCTGAGAAAATTGACCATATCCTGTCTGCTCATCCTTCGGCTAACATTCACATTTGCGGTGACTTCAATGTCCATAATGTGGAATGGCTGACCCACTCAAATAAGATGGACGATGAGGGGAGGTTCTGTCATGATTTTGCCATTGCCTATGACCTCACTCAGATTCTTTACAAACCCATCCGTGTGCCCGATACTATCGATCAGTATGCAAGCCTTCTAGACCTTTTTCTCACAACTTCCCCTGAGCTATGTTCATGTTCCGCTCTATCTCCTCTGGGATCCTCCGACCACTCCGTTGTATCAGTTAAGATAAAAACGAAATGTAATAAGTCTTCAGACGTACCTCTCCACCATACTGTATATCGATACTCTATGGCTGACTGGGATAGCTTCCGTACATTCACATCTGATCTACCTCTGCATTCCATGTTTAAAAAGGATGTGTCCTCTATAGTATCAGAACTGACTGAATGGTTAATTTTAGGCATAGACCGATTCATACCATCCAAAAAATTCCAACAAAAACCTACCAGCCAGCCATGGTTCTCCCCAGAATGTGCTGCTGACATTGTGCACAGAAATCACTTTTTCCATAGCTACCATCGTAATAGATACACTGAGACAAAAGCTGCTTTCAGGACTGCCAGCAACCACTGTAAAAGAGTAATAAAAAATGCAAGAGACCTATATGCTCAGTCCGTTAAATCCAAAGTAGTTGAGCAGCGGCTTGATTCCCACCAGTTTTGGCAAATAGCAAACAGGATCCTGAACAGAAGCATGCGTTCTATCCCAACCATCATCAATGGACCCGAGGTCATCTCGTCAGCATCAGACAAGGCCAAACTAGTTGCCAAGAACTTTGCAGCTAATTCTACCCTATGCGATGAAGGCCATCAACTCCCCGTGTTTCCTCCTGTAACAGACAACACGCTATGCAACATACAAATATCTGTGCGTGAGGTCGCCAAGCTAATTAAGAACCTTTATTCCAGTAAAGCAACTGGCTCTGACAGCATTCCAATTATAGTGTTGAAAAAGCTTCAACCAGAACTTGCCCCCATACTTACAAAACTGTTTAAGTGTTGCCTTAAGCAGAAGTGCTTCCCAACACCCCGGAAAACCTTGTTAGTATACCCTGTATTTAAGAATTCAGGTGATAAGTCATCCCTCTCTCAGTACAGACCAATAAGTCTCCTGTGTGTCATGAGTAAGCTGCTGGAATCCATATTAAATAGAGAAGTAGTCAACCACTTGAGCAGAAATAAACCTTCTTAATGACATGCAATATGGTTTCCGTTCTGCAAGATCCACAGCAGATGTGCTAATGGTTATATCTCATAGGATTAGCAAATCTCTCGACAAAGGCTTCCTTTCTAGGGCAATTGCTCTTGACATATAAAAGGCCTTTGATAAGGTATGGTATGAAGGCCTACTTCACAAGATTTCTAGCTACAGTATAACTGAAAATGTTTTCTCAATTATTAAATCATTTCTCTCTGATAGGCTCATAAGAGTAGTGGTTGATGGGCAGAAATCAGAGGCCCAGAGTATTAATGCTGGAGTCCCTCAGGGGTTCATCCTGGGGCCAACTCTCTTCCTGATCTATATTAATGATCTCCCAAAACACATACTTAAATCATTCGTTGACATCTATGCTGATGACACAATCATCTATGACAACACATCAAAGGCGATTAATGACAAAGTTCTCTCTGATTCTCTCTCCTCTGACCTTGAGCGTGTGGTACAGTGGGGGGAGAGGTGGCTGGTTACTTTAATGCATCTAAAACCAAGCACCTAACTTTACATCATCAACGCTCTGATCCCCATCTGGCATCAATTGAAATGGATGGCTCCATGTTTTGACAAGCTTCTGGGCTTGACCTTTACTCCTGATCTGAAATGGAACACGTACATCAAGTCTGTTGCAAAGGTTGCTGGGAAAATGGTGGAGTCCTTCTACGCTCCAGAAGATATCTCACTACCGATGCAATTCTCTATCTATATAAAAGCCAAGTACGTCCAAGGATGGAGTACTTCTGCCACATCTGGGCAGGAGCTGCTAAAAACAGCCTATCCTGCTTTGACAGAGTACAAAATAGACTTCGCGTGGGGGGTGCTCTTTTCTCTTCCCTGCAACCTCTCTCACATAGAAGAGTCGTTGCAAGCCTGCCTTTGTTTTATCGTTATTTCCATGGCAAATGCTCATCTGAGCTCCAATCTCTGGTCCCCCCCCCCTCACCAATCTTTCACAAAAAACACCCGTCAAGGTGAAACCACTGTCAATAATTTTCCCCAATCTTTATCTGTGCCTAAACCAAAACTTATATTCCATGAACAAAGCATTTTACTTAGAAATGCACGCCTGTGGAACTCTCTTCCGTTTGCCTGTTTCCCACCTGACTACAACTTAGATGTCTTGAAATCCAACCTAAACAAGTTCCTGATGAACCGCCACCTTAAGTAAGACACTTTATTAAATCTCCAATACTAACGATTACTACGATACCATCCTATTGATTACTGTACATGCAATAACCCTTATCCCCAAGTGGCTCCCGGGCCTTGATAAGTGGTGACCTTCATAATAAAAAAAAGGAAGAAAGTTAGATGGGTCTGGCCGCATCTGATTGAACTTGAATCAGAAAAGTGCTATCATCTTCTATAAACAACAGTAACATCTCCACTACTAAATATGTATCAGCTTTTATTCAAGGGAACACTGGAATATAACGAGGATTGTTTGGGAGGCTGACTTTTGCCAATAAATAAATAATCTATTCTGGAGTTCCGTTCTTGTGGATAAACAAGAACAGGATAACACTTCCTATCATAAGGCGATCACTTCTGGAATTAGTTTGAATCGTGGTACCAAATCTCTTGGCTTGTTTGCACTGTCACATTCTTTACTCCTATACAACTATAAGTCTAGGCGTGAGTGCATGTGTGCAAAGCCAACCCACAACTCAATTTAATGCAATATTGCATGTACATATCAACAAAATAAATAGATCATGCAACTGCTACAAGCTTGGTGGCATCCTTCTATAGATCCAGTAGATATCTCACTGCTGATGCACTTCTCTATCTACATAAGAGCCAGGTACGTCCAAGGATGGAATACTGTTGCCACATCTGGGAAGGAGCTGCTAGAAAGGACTTGTCCTGCCTTGATAGAGTTCAAAATAGACTTCGTAGCCTCATAGGAGATGTCCTTTTCTCTTCCCTGCAACCTCTATCTCACAGAAGAGATGTTGCGAGTTTGTCTCTGATGTATCGTTACTTTCATGGAAAGTGTTCGACTGAGCTTCAGTCTATGGTCCCCCCTCACCTAACTTTCACAAGAAACACTCGTCTAACTGAAAATACTATCAATAATTTCCCCTTCTCTTTATCTGTGCCTAAACATAAACATAGATTCCATGAACAAAGTTTCTTTCTTAGAACTGCACGCCTGTGTAACTATCTTCCGTTTGCCTTTCCAGCTGACTATAATATGCTTGTCTTCAAGTCCAACATAAACAAGTTCTTGATGAGCCGTTCCACTTAAGTTAATAAATTTACCGAATCTCCATTACTAACGATTACTATATTATCCAATTAACTACTGTACACTTTTTAACCATTATCCTCGAGCGGTCTTTGGCCTTCATAAGTGGTGATGTGTATGTAAAAAAAAAGCCTGAACATGTTTTATTTTGATTAAGGGCCTTTCTATTTTCATAAAAACCTAAAAAGATTTTTTACTTTGATCTAGGCCTTGAACGATTTTTTTTTATTTTGATGCAGAGCTTTTGAAAAGATTACTACCCATTTGATCTCTCTCTCTCTCTCTCTCTCTCTCTCTCTCTCTCTATATATATATATATATATATATATATATATATATAAAATATATTTAAAATATATTTTAGTCATCGACATACAGACCTGTTTCGTTGTATCACAACTCATCAGTGCCGCTAGACTAACACCTCTCCCAAGCCGAGGATCGAACCTAGAACCGTCGTGATGACAGTCGGCAGTCCTATCCCCTTGACTACGAAATCGGTGGCCGAAATTAACTTGTCAGAACGATTATTTAAATAAACATTCGTCTGCTACATATATATATATATGTTCTACTGTAATAGAGACTATAATATTTTTTTTTTTACATTGATCGAGTGTTATAAATATGTTCTACTTTCATGTGAGCTTTGAAAGCTTTTCTATTTTGATCCAGGTTTCGAAAGTTTACCTTGACCTACGCATTTAAAGATGTTTCATGTTTGGTTCAGGTATTAACAATTTTTAAAAACTTTGTTTCAAGATTTAGCTGATGTTTATATTTTGATGCAGACTTATTGAGATTTTCTACATTGATCCAGGCTAGAAAAAAGTTCTACATTGATTTTGGTCAAGAACTATTTTTTGCTCTCATACAGGTCTAAAATATATTATACCTTGATCCAAGTGTTGAAATATTTTCAACATTGATGCAGACATTAGAAGATGTTATACTTTAATTTGGGTCTTGGCATATTTTGCATTTAGCTCAAGGATTAGGAAGGTCTATTTTTATCCAGATCTTGAAAGATTTACTTCATTCTGGGCCTTGTAATATCTTTTTACATTAATCTGGGTCTTGAAAGATCTACTTTGACCTTTGGCTTTAGAATATCTACTTGATATGTGCAACGAAAGAAATTTTACTTTAATAAAAGTCTTGAAATATAATTTACTTTGATCCAGGTTTTTAAATACCTTCTAGTTTGTTGGATCAAGTTATTAAAGACCGTGTATTTTGACCCAAATTTTGGAATATTTCAACATTGATCCAGGTTGGGAGAAATATTTTATTTTGTTTCAGGTGTTGGAAGATATTCTACATTGATTCAAGTCTTGAAATATTTCTCATTTGATCCAAGTCTTGAAAGATATTCTACTTTGATTCAAGTAAAAACATTTACTTTGATCTAGGTCTTGGATTATCCTCTACTTTGATCCAAACTGTGAGAGAATTTTTCACTTCGATCCAGATATTGAAAGATATTGATGAACATGGAAATTAATCTTGTATCTTACTAAAAATAACAGACGACAATAATGTTAAATTATACTGAAAGCAAATTAGCAGAAATTCTTTTAGCTTGGATTTTATTAATTTAGCTTGTTACTATAAATATCTCTACTCCTATGAATATTTTGTGTGTGTGTGTGTGTGTGCGCGCGCGCGCGTGCGTGTGTGTGTGCATTTATATTCATATTACAAACCCTTTTTTCTGTTTATTTAAAAAGAAAATACAACTGCTACAGGCATACAATTTACGCCTATCTATAGGTTGAACAGAGAGCACATACAGCACCTGGAATTCCCAAATCTTGAAATAGAGAACTCGAATTAATCATTTTTCCAGATCTCTCGATTAACAGGCCAGCATTATAACCATTGTGCTAGATCAGCTGGTTATTCAGTTTTATTTCTGATGCATTGTTCTTGAGATATCATCGTATCTTGCCAAAATATTAAAAACAAGTGTACATTTATTTCATGAAAATAAATTTGTAGGAACATTTTGTAGGTGTGGATTGATGCTTTGTATTATTTATATTGCTCGGACAAATACTACTTTTAAAGTTTTGTGGATTTTTATCTTTTTATATTTAGAAAGAAGAGAAAATATAATATATCGTAAATGAAAAGAAGTAGGTTTAAAAATATTTCAATGTTTGAACAAGTGCAGGTGTTAACAAAGTTGCTACAAGACTTGATTTTGCACACACACACACACACACACACACACATACACACACACACACACACACACACACACACACAGAGAGAGAGAGAGAGAGAGAGAGAGTCTAAAAAAGGTTTGAATAAAAAAAAAATGCAAAAATAAAAATAAAGAATGCAGTTTAAATTCCCGGAAGGAAAAAAAATATTAACTTTAACCTATCGCAGACTTAGCACCTACATAATCCGACTTCTAAAAATTTTGTAATGACAAAAGAGAATTCATTTATACAAGGATTGAAAAAAAAGGCCATAACTAAAATTGTTAAATAGAAATAGACTTAGCATTTGCATAAGCCGATTTCGCAAAAGTCTTCAATTTTAAAACAGAATTTAACTACATGAGAATGAAAAGAGAGAACCTTAACTAAAATTCTGTAAATAGAAAACGAGGGATCATCAGCTGCTTACCATGTAGCTGTTTCGGATTTAAAAACAGGACAGCTGTTAAGTACATGGCTCTCCAGTGGATAATACCACTTCCCCAATAAAAAAAATGTAAAATAATACGGTTACTATTTTTACTAATATATGAAAAAAAAAAATAGATAAATAAAATAAAAAATTAAAAAGATAAACTATTAGTAAGTAAGATTAGGATGACAAGATCCATTCTGCAACATGTTAACTAGCATATAAATGCTATGAGAATAAAAATGCATAAAAGCTTAAGTACCTTAGGTACAAGAAAGGAAAATAGATAAGAGGAAGGAAACCTAGCCATACATATCTAAAAACCCTATATATATATATATATATATATATATATATATATATATATATATATATATATATATATATATATATATATATATATAACTACTTCATTTACTCACATAAATTTAATATACAAAGTATAGATTTATGCGTAAACTTTAAGTATTTACTTCAAAAGTGCTCAATACCTAGGTAGAGCTAGTTAGTAATTTATAAAATATATATGGCGATTAAGCTACACTGAATATTCTGCGTTTCATCCACAAGCCTGACGAATCCTATAGTGGATGAAACGCAGAATATTCAGTGTAGCTTAATCGCCATATATATTTTATAAATTACTATATATATATATATATATAAGAACCGGACGTATCTCAGTATCTGGTCGACTTTGCCCGTAACATGATGTTACCGTTCGGCCTTTTTCAGTAATCTGACACAAGATGCCGCTCAGCCAATCACAATACGCGGTAAAGTAGCAGACGTAAAAATTAGAAGGAGGCGGGGAGAAGGGACGAACTAGAAATCAATGAGAGTAGCAATATGAATTTATCAACGTTAGAAAAACAGCTTGAAACCCCGGTGAAAGTGATTGATTTTTGTCAGGAAATAAAAAATTTGATATCACGGAAAATGAATTTCACATGTGGTGCTAGTTGTGCGACAGATGCAGATGGAAATGCACAAATGCAAGTTGCAGGAAGTGGACAATTTATAAGAAGTGACACTATCTTTCACCAAGCCCGAATCACCATTGTGTTTGCCAAAAATAATATACATATGGGACCACAACATGGCTACCTAGAAAAACCTAATGTGAGAATGTAGGGTGGCTCTGCGTATACCATAACAGATTGGAAGGATTTTTTAAGAGACATTTGTTGGGGTTATTTACTTAAGAATCCCCGGCAGATAGGAGGCCCAGATCATCATATTAAGATTGTTGAGTCTGTAATTAACCGACAAAAACATAACGTTTGCAAACGTCTCACACCACTCTGGGTCTTCAGTGGATATGGCCCTGCCAAGAGGCAAGGTTTCTTGGTCACTGTCCCAAATCGAACTGCCGAAGCCCTCCTTCTTATAATAAAAAAATATATTCTACCAGGGACCACAGTCGTGTCAGACTGTTGGAAAGCATACAGCAGAGTGGGGGGATAGAGGTTTCACCATCTAACAGTGAACCACAGTCTGCATTTCATAGACGCTGACACAAAGGCTACCACAAATGATGTGGCACGGATGTGGAAGGAAGCCAAACATCGAAACAAAAAAGAATGCAGAATCGGCCAGGAGTTTTCGGACAGTTATCTTTTCGAGTTGATGTGGAGAGAAAAATTGGAACATAATCCGTTTGTTTCCATATTAAACAACATCGCCAAAAGCTACCCTGTTGGAGAGCTTCCTTCCATTTCCACTTGTTCTTCTCAGCCTACTTTGCCATTTTCTACTACCCAACAGTCGACAGAATATATTTCTAAGGGAATAGCTCGGCCTCCTCTAACAGTTTCCTTCTCAACAAACAAATAATTAAAAAAAAGAAAATAAGAAATACACGCCACCATAGAAACAAATTAAAAAAAAAAAGGCGTTAAGCACAAGCTTCTTGCTATCCTCTACGAACGGCTGTAGAACGGTAGTTTGCTACCAGTTCCAGATACAGTGTTTTAATGTATCTTGTAAAGAACAGAGGTTTTCTGGCAGCTTCTCGTGTAGAAAGGTACAACACATAGGAGTTGTAGCAAATCCACATGGAGAATTTGATGAATGGGTGACGGGGCCTGCAGTAGTGGCATCACACAACAGTGTTCCCGACCGCACCCAATTCTTGAACTGGCACTCGTGGGAATCATTCCCTCATCCAGGCTCAGGTGTTCTTTGGACTGGTAGTAGTGTCGAAACTTGGGCAGTAGATACTCCAGAACAGGCCTGACCTTGTAGATTCTGTCTCTCTTGTTAATACCAGCATCCTCCTCATCAACCACATGCAGGAAAGTTCAGATGGTCAAGAATCTTTCTCATGTCATGGCGTTGCAGAACCTCGGAGTATATCCAATGAAGTCACTTCCATCACTTGATCAGTAATCCTGATAGCTGAGTTTCACACAGATATATTCCATGTAGATCCTCAGCCTAACAAAGACTTTCATTTCCTCAACAGAAACATCCTTGAAATTCTTGCAGTAGTTGTAGTTGGGCCTTTCTGCACACATTTAAGTGGCACATAAATTAGTCTGCTCTGTCAAATTCTGCCAGAAGTCATCCCCGGTAAATAAGAAAAGAAAATTGATGCACTTGTTTTTTTCAGTGATATGACCTGGAATGTTCACTGGCCCTTTTCCATCCTCATCGAAATCCAGATTTGGAGCTACGAAATTGCGACTCCATCCCTCATCAACCACACCAGAATCTCGCCTATCCCATGGTTGAGTGGGTTAGGGTTACTTTGAACACTCAATTTTGATCTAGACTCACTTGCATCATCAGAATTATCATCGCTTTCTCCTTCATCAATATATTCATCACCACTAGCGTTACTTGATTCAGAAACTCCTGATCAAATTCACCTTTGTCTGAATCATAATTTGTTACTTTATCAAACACTTGTTACACTGTGAAACTCCTTGGTCTCGCTCTTTTACCTGTCCAAGTGCATGGTTCATCACTAGTTCGCTTCATGGCTACTTTAGTGTGCAAAACAACTCACAATTCCGCCAAAACATTTGCAAAACGTTAAGCTTGTGCTAAATCGAGGCTAAACAACGATTGGGTAGCAATTTTTAGCACCCTGACAACACAAAAACGTGTGGTTAGAAAAATACCGATTTAGTGGTAACACGGTATATAGCATTTATGAAATTACCAGTATATTGGTAACTCAGTCTGGTAGGATTAAGCAATTTGCAATTGTATATCTCATATCTCCCACACTGAGGATTGAACTTTCAACCTTCAGAAGCGTGTCATTCCAACAGAATTCTACCTTGTATTTTATCGGTTATGCTATGGATCCTTGAATACAATAAAGGATTCCATTCGAAATTCCGTGCAGATTCTCGAGTTCGATAAGAAACACCTAAAGAAGGCTGGCGGTTACGTTGAATAAAACATTGTATGAATAACACTCAAGATGAGAACAATAGTCCAAATAATACAAATTATCAATTCTCACCTAAAAAATTCAGAAACATTTTAGGTTCTAATTAGATCTTCCTCTTTTCTACTTACCTTCAAATTAATAAATACTTATCGACCTTATGTCTAACTAACCCCATGGCAAGGCAAGTAAATAGGATCAAATATTTTTTTTGAGAATCCTCTTAAAAACTTCTGCCCGTCCCCCACCCCGATTGTTTCCAATATTCTCAACGTCTTTATCAACTTCTAACTTTGCTATCGTCCGACATTTTCTTTAACCCTTATACTTGAGTGTCTTTTGGACTTGGTTTCAGCTCAGTAGCATGTAAAAAAGAATAATCTCATCAAAAAAATGTTATTTGTAACATTATTTCTACACACACCCAATATCTACAGACATTTGTACCTTCTTGATTCCATCATTTTACCATTATTTCTGAATTCATCTAATTCCATTTAAAAATATTCTGCGATTGCTTGTCGTCATCTGATTCTGTGAAATTTTCCGTATATATTTCGGCTTTGCAGACTCTGAGGGAGACGGACATCGCTTATTTCAGTGCCTGCACTTGTTATGTCAGAGAAATTTGTATTAGATAGTGGCCATATTGGATTTCCAACAAGTCTGTCCTTACTATCATGATTCTCGTGATTATTTTTAGAGGTTTAGTCAGCAATGGATAAAATTAGAAAATCACACTTCCCTTTGTTTTATTGAAACAATGCATAAAACTAACAACATCATTTGGATCATCCGAACTACTATTTTATTAAGGTTTTCAGTCAGTATAGTTAACCACTCAACCACCTTTACACTCCACACACAAATTGACCAATGTTAACACTTCTATAGTGTTCCTCATCTTTTCGTTGACAATCATTCTGTCACCTTAACTCTTATCCTCAAGCTAAGATCAAAGTGTAGTATCTGGTCTTCAGATGCTACACTCCAATTTCTTGTTCTCTCTCAGTGGAGGAGAAATCCTTCAAGACAGACAATTTAAAAATGTTTTTTTTCCTTTTCTCCATGTTAAAAAAAGACCCTGGTGTTTAACTCTGCCATAGTGGGAAGGCATTGTAAATAGGAACTCTTATCCTCGAGTGGACATTCACCTTGATAAACGGTAACACAATAGGAAAATAATAATTTTGTATTATTTGGATTATTCTTTTCTTAAATGTTATCTTCACAATGTTTCGGTCGATATAACCTCCAATATCTTCAGCTGTACAGCAGGGCCCCGGCATACGGTGGCCCTAGGGTAAGGTTTTTTCAGGTTACGATGTAGAATACCATGTTTTTCTGGTTACGGTATTTGCCCCGCCTTACGGTGTTATTTATAATGTTATTTGATTATATACATGTGTATTATATACTGTACTGTATTTTGTTACTAATTTTTAATGCCGGGGTTCTATTGCATCTTGTTGAACTCAGGAATCTGCAGGGAATTCGAATGGTGCCCTTTATTTAATCCACAGACAAAGCATTCGTGCGTTCTGTCAGCCATGACCGGGTAGAAGTTCCAGATAATTCATAATTGTTTTCGTATCATCTTCAGTGTTATTTTCACATTTCAGGCGATGTAGTTAGACCTTTTTGTCGCATACAAAAACTAAGCAGTCAGTAAATATATTTCATTTTATATTTTTTTACAAAGGGGTTGCCACCTATCAAGACCTAGAGGCCACTCGAAGATAAATATTAATGTGTGTATTGTAGCTATTAGGATAGTAGTGTAGTAATCGTTTGTGGCTGAAAGTTGGTATAATCAGATTATTTGCGAGGATGGTTCAATAAGAACTTGTTTACATTGGACTTGAAGACAAGTATTGCAGTCAGCTGAAAAGCAGACTAGCAGAAAAGAGTCCATAGACGGGCAGTTCTAGGAAAGAAGCTTTGTTGATGGAATCCACATTTGTTTTTGTGAAAGATTAGCAAGGGAGGCATAGATTGGAGCTCAGTCGAACACTTGCCATGAAAATAACGATAGAGCAGATACAGGCTCGCAACATTTCCTCTGAGATTGCAGAGAAGAGAAAAGGGCATCGCCCGTGACAAGATCAGTGTAGCAGTGGCGTCACAAAGAGGGGGAAAGTAAGAGGGGCTGTCTGCCCCGGGCGGCATGTGCCAGAGAGCAATATTTTCAGGGGGTAAAAATAGAAAATAAAAAAAATTAAAATAATAAAAAGCTAAAAAATAATCTGAACTTGTATACCAAAATGAGTTTTTAAGGTCGTAATACGTTTTTTTGTTTTATGTGTGTAGTACTGTTTTTAAACGCATTTTTAAACCGTAGCATCAGTTTTATATACAATGAAAACAAATATTTTAAGTTGAATATTCTTGTTTTATATAAAAGAATATTTTTTTTTACCAAAGGAGTTAAAAGTTTATTATATTTGTTTATGTAGTTAATCTAATTTAACATTTTTTTTTTAAATAATTTGAATTACACGTTTTTGTTTAGAAAGATCGTTGTTTTTTTAGGGTTTGAAATGCTTTTACTTAATAAAATAAATAATTCCATACAAGCTTCTGAAATGACGAACGCAACAACTTCATAAAAGGTAACACAGAAAAGGTTTATTAAGGAGAATGTAATAGTCAAAAGCTGGACTCCAGCCACCTGGTGCTATCGCGGTAGTTATTCCCCGTGGAATCGTCGATACCGTAGAGATAACACCGAGGTGGAGAGAGAGAGAGAGAGAGAGAGAGAGAGAGAGAGAGAGAGAAGAAAAGGGACGTCCGTTCTGTTTGGTGTCTCTCTCAGTAAGGACGAGTTCTTATTCCTCAAACCGGATGCTGGCCGATTTCCTTAGGGGACAGGAATGATCAATGCGCCGTACCCCTGATTGGTCAGTATGTGGCCAAATAACACAGGGGAGAGGCATTGATTCGTGGAAGAAAAAAGTTCCATTTGTTTCTGCTACTGTTTCCTTTGTTTGCATATCCAGTTAGCATAGCCAGTAAAATTAATTTAACAATTTCTTTTTATGAGTTGACCTATACGTGTTTGTTTTGAAAATCTTTGGTTTTCTTTGATGACGACTGTATATGTATATTATTCCTTAATTGGAATTCATTTTTGAGATGAGCATCGTATATATTAATTTATTTTTATTTCGGACAACTAGTCTCATCTTTATTAGTTGTTGTTTTCCATTTTTTATTGGATTGTTTATTCACAACGTTTCGGCCAAGTAGTAGTCCGAAATAAAAATAAATTAATATATAATGCTCATCTCAAAAATGAATTCCAATTAAGGAATAATATATATATACCAATCGGTACGGACCCGACTATGGAAGATCAGATAATAAATAAACGTGGATTTATAAGATCAAAGAATCCAACCTTGATCGCCTTTCGGGGCCCGTGGCACAGTTGATAGAGACGTTGAATCTCTACGGTTCCAGATGAACATTGTCTGAAGATAGCGGTTTCAATCCCACCCAAAGCGTGCCAGAGGTTAATTGGCCAAAAATGTGGTGAGACGACAACAACTACGGATGGCAGTGATGGCTGAGAATGCAGTTAGGAGATTCGAAGTTCCTATCCGTCGTGGTTACTACCTGACGAAGGCCAGAGGAATTAGTTGGCCGAAACGTCGTGAATAAACAATCCAATAAAAAATGGAAAACAACAACTAATAAAGATGAGACTAGTAGTCCGAAATAAAAATAAATTAATACGACTGTATATTTATAGGAGTATTGTAATAAGATAAATATATCAAAATCACGTTGACACACCAGTTCTCACCAAATCACTGAAGTTAAGCACTGTTGAGCCTGGCCAGTACCAGAAGGGTGACCATTTGGGAAGGCTAGGCGCTGTATGTACCTTCTGGGAAGGTTGGGCGTGGAGCTAGCACTCTCACCCCCAAAAAAGAACTCCTTGCTACAAAAGCATCTACAAATGGCCTATGTCCCTCCAGCGGCTCAAGGCTCAAGCAAGACTGTTATAAGATGAAAGTCTGGAACTAAAATTAGATTCTTGATTGTAATTCTATGAAAATAAATATTTTGAGGACTTTCTGGAATATTGAAGGTTAATGGATTATCAATGGCCGACGGGGGAGAGGGGGAGGGCAAAAATTATGACTGCCTAGAGCGGCAAAAATAGTTGCTACACCACTGCATTGTAGTCATGGGGTCATTGTGACAGGGACAGCGTGAGGATTCTGAGGATCAAGACTATCGTATTTGTTTTGACTAGTTGCCCTATAAATAGATTTGCGCACACACCTGTTCTGTGAATTTAGATCCGTAAAACTGATATCAACGCCGTAAATCTTGTATATTTTGTGGTGCCTTGTTGCATTAATCCTCTGTTTTGTCAAGGAGGGTGTCTTCTGGGGTTCAAGGACAAAAAAAAAAAAATGGACGAATTTCCCAGCTGAAAGGAAATGACTGAACAAGAAGTGATCGTTAGATTTGTGACTTAGAAAAATGTAATTTATTTTTAAAATTCCATTTTATCGGCCAAAGGCTGCTATATGATTTCCTCACAGCTGACTCTAGCTAAACTGCTGTAGTCGGTGTTAGCCCTTTGCTGTTACCTCCAGCTTGACAATATTTGACAAGTAGAAAACGTTCGTCGACAAAGAAAGTTAAAAAAATCATAGCAAGAAATTGATCTCTTTTGGCACAGTGACAGCATAATAGAAAATTCTCTATTCATAAAGCCTCGGCTTATTTCATTAAAGAATTGCAGTCATTCTCCAGTTTTCGTTATCAATCTTTAATGCATGCAAAGCTAGATTATGCAATAATTTTGTAAAACGTTTTTCAGCTATTGAAAGATTCAGAAAATCGATGGATCGAGTTTTCAAGATAAACCGATACAAAGCGAACACATTCTTTGTGGACTGAATAGTAATAACAAACATCACCACAAAACGCGAATATTTCTGCAGCATCCATTGTTATTTTCATATTTAAAGATTGTTGCTAACAAATCATCAAACACAGCTTTTATATTAAAAAAAAAAAGACTAGCTGTTCCTGTTAAATATTGATTAATTTTTTTTTTTTACAAAGGAGTCACCAATCATCAAGGTGCGGAGGCCACTTGAGGATAAGGGTTACTGAGTATACAGTGGTCAAGGGGAACATGTCAGTCATCGTTAGTAGTGAAAATTCGGTAAATTAGATTACTTAAGGGAATGGCTCATCAAGAATTTGTTCACATTGGACTTGAAGACAACCATATTGTAGTCAGTTGGAAAGCAGGAAAACGGAACAGAGTTCCACAGGCGTGCAGTTCTAAGAAAGAAGCTTTGTTCATGGACTCCACGTTTAGAGTGGGGGAAATTATTGATAGTGGTTTTAACTAGACGAATGTTTTTCGTGAAAGTCAGGCCAGGCGGAACCATAGATTAGAGCTCAGACGAGCACTTGCCATGAAAATAATGATAAAGCAAAGACAGGCTCACAACGTTTCTTCTGTGGGAAAGAGGTTCCAGGGAAGAGAAAAGGGCATCACCCCACTAGGCTACAAAGTTTATTTTGAACTCCGTCAAGGCAGGATAAGCTTTTTCTAGCAGCTCCTGCCCAAATGTTGCAACAATACTCCATGCTTGGATATACCTGGCTCTTATACATGTAGAGAATTGTATCAGCAGTGAGATATCTATCTCCTTATTTTCCCAGCAGCCCTGGCAATGGATTTGATATACGTGTTCCATCTCAGATCAGGAGTAAAGGTCAAGCCCAGAAGTTTGTCAAAACATGGAGCCTCCTCAAGATGAGAACCATTCATTTCAATTAACGACAGACGGGGATCCACTAGTATATGACAGCTAGTTGATAAAAAAATTAGATCAAAGTTCAGTTGGATGGAGTCAGCTTGCTGACCTCAGTGTAAGATTTTACTCGCCTGTAGGAATTAAAAAAACGAATGTGATATCACATGGCTCAAAGGGAGGGTGAGAGAAAAGTCGGCAATTTCATGAAAGCGATCCTGCAAGGTATTACCTCCCCTCTTTTGTATGGCAATATAGTTTGTGTTCGTTCCTCAGGATATGTATATATATATATATATATATATATATATATATATATATATATATATATATATATATATATATTTATATGTACAGCATAATCATGTTTACATACCGGTTCTCATCAGATTACCAAAGTTAAGCAATGTTGAGTCTGGCTAGTACCAGATGGGTGACTGGGAATTCTAGGCACTGTATGTACTCTCCACTAATCTCCGCATTGTTTCCAGTTGTCCTGATATCCCACTTGCCACTGGTATTTAGCAACACTGACTCAGGAAGGGTGTAGTTGAGGACTACTTAATATTTCCACAAAAATTTCATATATATATATATATATATATATATATATATATATATATATATATATATATATATATATATATATATTGTTTTAACAAAAACCAAGACTTCAAAGAATGGGTGATAGCAATAAATAGTGTATTTCATTGCTAGTTACAATTGTTTCAAGACTATTCGGACAAATTCAAACATTATGTCATTTGGAAATTTTCACAAGAACAGACTTATTGAATAAAAAAACACTTTAACAATAAAACCTTATGGAACCCATTTATAAGGAAAAGAAAACAAGCAAAAGTATTTTACTTATATCGCATCCTTGCAAAGTACTTTTTAAAGATTTATATATTTATCTATTTTCGTATCTCCATTAAAAAAATAAATTAAAACAAAATATCATAGAATTACCTATGTCCATTTAATATTTTTAATAATACTATGCATTGATTTCTTAAATACAATTTCTTTATTACGATTACTGAATTATATAAACCCAGTAAAATTCGGAATACTACAAATAAGACTATATATATATATATATATATATATATATATATATATATATATATATATATATATATATTTCTCTGGAAATACACTTTATTTCCTTATAATATATACCAATCCTTATTTAAGAAATTCAATGTAATTACAGAGCAATATAGTGAATGAATGACAAAGTCTATATTCCAAAGTCCATGATGTTGACCATTTTATAATTTATTCGTTTAATTCAGTTTACATTTACAATTCTTGACAGTATCTGTCTAGTCACAGAAAATCAACCACTTAATTGTTATATCAATTAGTGAATCTATTATGCCCTTAACTCATCAGAAGAAATAGCAACAATCAATCCGTCAAAAGGAAATAAAGTGCGTTTTCACATGATTAAAATCCGAAAATTGGAAGAGAAGCTGTAAATACCTTATAATATGCTTCCATTACATTATTAATTGTACATGTAAACTGAATTAAAGAAATAAATTATAAGATGGTCAACATCATGAACTTTGGAATATAGAATTTTTTCAATCATTTACTATAATATATATATTTTTATATATCTATAATATATATATATGTATGATATATATGATTAATATATATATATATGCATATAATATATATATATATATATATATATATATATATATATATATATATATATATATTAACGGCGCCATTCAGTCTTGACGGACTAAGGTTATACACAGTAAGGGTGCCTGTGTGTGAAATTTTTTAGGTAAGCGTTGACCGATGATCAAATTAACCACACCTATCCTGAGTTGGCGTTGTTTAGTAACAAAAAAAATATTCAGGACGACCGGAAACAATGTCAAGATAAGCAGACAGCACACACAACGCCTATATACCAAATAGTCAACCATCTGGTAATGACAAGACTCATCGTTACTTAACTTCAGTGATCTGATGAAAACCGGTGATTATCCCATATATATATAATAATAATATATCTCTCTATATATGTATTTAATATATATGCATATAATATATATAATCTAAAAGTAAATGGTAGTATAGCAAAAATAAATAAATAAAATCAAATTACCCCCAGCTACCTACGGTTTTAACTAGTCACACCTTACTGCGGTCCTAACCTCTATCTGTAGTCCTGTTCTCTTCCGCCATCTTGAATATACTTTTGTTTACTTTTTGAAAAGGGGAGGTATTTTCTCCCGAAATTAATCAAAGTTCTATACCACCAACGGAATTTATATACACCGGACATACCAACAACTTGGTTGCAAATTAATTATGCAGTGAGGTTAGGAATGATAGATGAATAAACAGACATTTCTCTACTTGAACATACCCGTCTATTTGTTTGTTTGTTTTTCTTTTCTTTACTCTTGTAATTCCGGTCCTTTTCGCATTGCTTTTGGCTTTTAAAACTTCCATATATATATATATATATATATATATAATATACATAATATATATACACATATAATATATATGATATGTACACATGATATATATATATACACGTACCATGTTTAAAAACAAAGAATACAATTTAAAAATTCTATTTCCTTAACCTATGGATTTACATACCAGTAGATATATTTCATTTCATTATTCTGAAGTATATATATATATATATATATATATATATATATATATATATATATATATATATATATACTAGCATTTCAGCCCGGCGTTGCCCGGGTGTTTGGAGGTGTATGTTGAACAAAAAGAAAAAAAGAAAAAAAGCGGTAAATTTTTTTAACTTTGACCCCTATTATGACCTCTTAACATTTATTGTTTGGGGCTCAAATCAAGTTATTAAGTTAGATCCATGTCCAACGAACCTATATCTAAAATTTCAAGTGTTTAGACCCAAAATTGTCGGAAGAGTTTGCTAGAGTTCTCAAAGGTCAAATCGTTGAACTTTGACCCCTTAAAAGCCAAATTTCTGTCTGAAAACAGATCACAAAGATTTTCCCAAATCTCAGTACCCTGTAAATTTCGAGTCTGTAGACTTAAAATTGAGAGAGTCATTGCATAGGAAAATGTACACAGACACACTCACTTTTATAGATATCCTAGCATTTCAGCCCAGCGTTGCTCGGGTGTTTGGATGTGTATGTTGAGCAAAGAAAAAAAAAAATTTGGCAGTACGGGAAAAAAACCCTGATGTCTTTGCTGTTACGACCACCGCCAAACCGGAAGTGATGTAGATTTAAATTAAGGCTAGACAATTGAAAGGAGAGGATATCTTTCAAAAATATTGACTCCCCCGCTGTTGAAAAGTGCCCAGTCGAAGGTGAAGATATTAATGTTTTCAGCCAATTTTTCGATATTTGTCGTCTGAAAGATCGAACTTCAAAACGATACTGATCTTGGTAAAATCCGTCGCCTCTGTCGAAAGTTTTAGGCAAACATACATACATACATACATTTATATATTTGTAACTAAAAATTTTTGACCCCAACCCAATTAAAAAGCTTGCCCTATCTCTGAATACCCTTTATGTCAAATTTCAAATGTTTAGACCAGAAATTGTCTGAGTAATTTGGTAGAGACTGCAGAGGTCAAATTTTTTTAAACTTTGACCCTTATTATGACCCCTTAAAATTTATTGTTTTGCGCTCAAATCAAGTTATTAAGTTAGGTCCATGTCCAAAAATTTCAAGTGTTTAGACCGAAAATTGTCAGAGGAGTTTGGTAGAGTTCTCAACGGTCAAATTGTTGAACTTTGACCCCTTAACAGCCAAATTTCTGGCGGAAACCGATCACAAAGATTTTCCCAAATCTCAGTATCCTCTATATCAAATTTTGAGTCTGTAGACTGAAAATTGACAGAGTTATTGCATAGGGAAATGTATACAGACACACACACACACACACACACACACACACACACACACACACACACACAGACGTTCACTTTTATAGATATACTAGCAATCGGTGCCCGGCGTTGCCCAGATGTTTTGAGGTTAGTGCTGAGAAAAAAAAAACGGTCAATTTTTTTAAACTTTGACCCCTATTATGACCTCTTAACATTTATTGTTTAGGGATCAAGTAAAGTTAATAAGTTAGATCCATGCCCAAGAAATATCACGTGTTTAGACCCAAAATTGTAGGAGGAGTTTGGTAGAGTTCTCAAAGGTCAAATCGTTGAATATTGACCACTTAATCGCCAAATTTCTGTCGAAAACCTATCACATCGATTTTCCCAAATCTCAGTACCCTGTATATAAAATTTCGAATCTCTAGGCTTAAAATTGACAGAGTTTTAGCGTAGGGAAATGCACACAGACGCACAGACACACACAGACACTATCACTTATATATATATATATATATATATATATATATATATATATATATATATATATATATATATATATAAACATAAACATCATATATATAAGGATAATAGTACGCCATATATATAACAAAAGACCATTATTTACTCAAGTGAAAGGAAAACCCGGGGGAACTTTACCCAAAAATAAATCTATATTTTTTTGTGTGTATTGATAGTCTTATAAGCGAGTAATTATTAATTCAGCCATCTTGATTTTCTTAACCAAACAGTAGTTCAAGTAGGGGGATTTCCCTTTTTTTTTTCTTTTTTTTTTTTTTGATAGCGAGGCCAAATTTCACGAATTTGGCCTTTTTTTAAAGCAGTTTGGCCTTCAAAATTTCTGTTTGGCCTTTTTCTTCACCGATGAAATCTAGGGACGCAATGGGAATTTTCGGCAAAAAAGTGTTGTTACTATGCACATCTATGTATTGAAATACAATTTGTGGCAAAATTTCAGGAAAAACTAATGGATGGTTTTCTCGCAATAGTCCGGACAATTCGCTAAATTATCTCGTCAAAACCTTAAATCTCGAATTTTTGTGCATTTTTTTTGGGGGGGGGGGGCTAATTTGGCATAATAGTGTCATAATTTGGCATAATAGTATTATCTTGAAAATTTGGCATAATAGTATATAATTTGGCATAATAGTATTATCTTGAAAAAATAAAAAAATAAGGAAAATTACCAAAAAAAAACAAACAAGAACAACAAAAGTGTGGCGTATTTTTAAAAGTTTTATTGCGTTGTTTTTATTTGCTTTTTTATTTCATCGGTGAAGAAAAAGGCCAAACAGAAATTTTGAAGGCCAAACTGCTTTAAAAAAAGGACAAATTCGCGAAATTTGGCCTCGCTATAAAAAAAAGGGAAATCCCCCTACTTGAACTTTCTGTTTAATTAATAATGACTCGCTTGTAGCGTTGATTTTTTTTTCTTTTTTCGCTATAAAAAAATAACTACTTGATGAAATTACGTGATTTTTTCAGTAGGAAAACTTTATCCCATGACGAGTACGTACAATATATTTTTTTTTAAATATTTCCATTTTTTAATGTCAATGGAAAACTGCACAAGTACCCAAACCCGAAATGTAAAGACCACGAGTGAACGCGCGTTTTTTTTTTTTTTAGTTTAGTTTCATAATGGCGGCCGTGATGTCGGAGGTTCGATTGTTAGATTGTTAGTTTCGTATTTTTGTAATTTGTAAATCGCAAGTTAGGAAAAAATTAAACCCTTCCAAGATGGACAATAAATAAAGCCATAATATTTTATGGTAAAGTTAAGAGCCTACGAACCATAGTTTTTTAGGAGATGTGATTATTGGATTAACCAATCAGAAATCGTCTGTGGCACACACATCTCTGTTTGTTTATATATATATATATATATATATATATATATATATATATATATATATATATATATATATATATATATAGTGCCGGCAAAAAGAAAGTCTGCACTTGTAATTTTTCCAAATCTTCAAATTTAAATTAAATTTAATGTAACTCTCATTTGATTCGCCTTTTATTTCTCTATAATTTTACAAATTGCGTAGGCAAAAAGAAAGTCCGCAGCAACAAATTCACTTAAAACCAGCTTAAATTAACGCCCCCAAATCAGTTTAAAATATCCAACAGGCAACAAAGCATCTCTAATCGTAATTGTTCTTGTTTCAAGTTATACAACGTAATATTTAGTCCATATGCCACGACTTTCTCTTAGTGATTGTGAGGAGCTCATTAATCTCCACCGTTCTGGTAGAACTTTGAACAAAAATTAAAGAAAAGTGGGTATTGCAGCAGTCTAATTCAAGGAATTCCCAAAAGATTGCAGGCTGTCAAATTGCAGAAGGGCTAAGCTACTTAATATTAACTAGTTCATTGTGTTCCTGTCGTATTTGTGTTGCATTAATGTTCTAAAGTTACATTTAAATAACAATTTTCCATTGTGCGGACTTTCTTTTTGCCTCCTCAAATTGAAGTTATTTTTTTTAAATTGACGTGAACACTAGAATATTTCAATTAAAAGTCAAATACGAACAGGTAAAATTATAGTAGAATAAAAAGCCAATCAAATGAGGTATAGTTTTTTTGTTTATGTTATCACCGCGATCTTTTTAAATTGCAGAAAATCATGGGAGGAAATAATAAGGATTGAGGTGAGAGAAACGGGCATTAATAAAGAGCTCGCCATAAATGGGCGAGTTTAGATGTTTAAAAGCTGTCGAACGCATGTGCCAACATGTTAAGCAGACGTTAGGCTGATGATCACGACGACAATGATAACGACGACAACGACAATGATCACGACGATAATGATAACGACGACAACGACAATGATCACGACGATGATGATGATAATCATGATGTAAATGGTTTATTTATTAAATTTTCTTGTTTTTTTTTTTTTTAGAAATCTTTTCTGACTCATATAATTGAATTAGATTTAGGCTTTCTGTGGTCATTTTGTACTTTTCTTTTCGTATTTAGTCCTATTGAAATCCACGCAATTACGCACTTACTCATGCCGATTCGTTCGCCCCCCCCCTCTGCCTCCCTCAAATCTACTAATTAATCAAATATGGCGGTTTGCATCAATTACAGTCCGCCGCAAAAAGTAGAGCCATTCAAAGAAATCATCAAAGGAGAGTTACGACTGCCATACACAACGAGACGCACAAAGTCAAATCAGCGTTCATAATTAAAGCCCCTAACTTCGAACAATTTTCAGCATAAGAAAAAAAAAAAGATTGTGAAAAATGGCAAGTTAGTTGTTAGTGCCGACCAATCTTTTTTTCATTCTTTACTAGGGAGTCATCCTTTATTGGGGTCAAAATCCACTCGAGGATAAACGTTAATGAAATGGACGGATTGTCAGCTGAATGATGAAGAATATTAAGAGAGGATTAAAAATGATAAATGGAAAAGAGAAAATTTGAATATTTATTACGACGATTTATGACTAGGGCTATGACAACAGCATATTCTTTTCATTGCTTTGACTCTCAAGTGTGTATCAGTTGATATCTTATATGTTTTTAGATAGAGTGATGTGGTTCTTTGTTGATTAACTGTGTCTAACCAAGACCGTCTTAAAAGACAAGATGGCCGGTGGGCAAAAATAATTTAATCTGCTGACGTCATCACGGATAGTCCATACCGGTGACACCGGTAGTCACCGGTAGGCATTCGTAACGTCTTGAAGTCAGTGTAATATTTCTTTTTTTATTAAAATGCCTTCACGGTGCATGCATCGTTCCAACTTGCTGAGGAAATTATTGTAAAGGACCAAAAAGTGACAGTATTTTCATTTCCGAAAGATAAAGAATTATAATGCAGTAAAAAAAAAAAAAAAATTTTTACACCATCTCCATTCAGCAAAGTAAGTTTTAACGTGCTCCCCCCCTGTATTTAACACGATGTAACTATAATTTAATTCAATATTATCATCCTAAATGTTCTACCATTCAAAAGAAGCTTCAAATAAATTGCTAATATTAAAAAAAAATTTTTTACAGCATACAAAACTAATGAAAATGCCAGACAGCATCGACTCTTTAAAACACGATTTTTTTTAGCTGTTGACACACGTTTTAAAAATCTAACAATTTATTTTTCTGAAATTTTTCAATATTTAAAAATAAATTATGCCGGCTGATAAAATTTTTAAACTTTTTTTTAAAGCTAGAAAGATAAAATTTTAAAATACTTATTTTTATTATATATATACTAGCAGGCTCACCCGGCGTTGCCCAGGACCATATAAAACCATGATTTTATCATTTCATAACATTTTCAGGTTTTCAAATATTCTCATTTAAATTCATACAAAAAATGTTTCCTAAAATCTGTGACTCTCCATTTCTTATATTTCACGCTTACACCAAGTGATTACACACGCATTTCAAACAGCACCGATATGAGACGTTTTTTTCTCTTCGGGAGATTTGACCTCTTAACAACAACATCATGAAGAAAAAAAAAAAAGAAAAGAAAACTACATCGGACTATCCTCTTCTTTATAAAGCCATGTTTTGGGCGAAAATTCGGACATTGTAACAACAACAAAAAAAGTAAATAAAAATTATTTTTTCATTTCAAGTTTTCAGGTTTTCAAATGTTCTCATTTAAATTTATTATTATATTAGTAGGTCCACCCGGCGTTGCTCAGGACCGTATAAAACAATGAGAAAAAATAAGTTGACTTTGAACATATCTTTTATTCTTAGGAGAGAGGAATTTTTATGTCTATATATCATTTGCTATCTCAAGCAAAAGAATATTTCACCTAAGACGTGAATTACAGAAATTATGTATGAAATAATTTTAACTTCCCTAGGATATGTGATTAACAGCACGAATATGAAATAATTTTACAATTCCTAGGGCGGATAATGTACAATATAATTAATTAAATAATTTTCTTACTCTCTGACGGGTAATGTAAATATATAAATATTAGCGGGGGGGGGGGGCGTTGCCCGAGTGTTTGGAGGTGTGTGCTCGGGCGTGGGGGTGTTAATCAAAACATAAGAATAAGCGAAATAAAAAAAACTAAACTAAAAAAAAACAAAAAAAGAAAGCAGAAAAACGAAGTTAAAATAAAGCGGGGGGGGTACCCGGGCGGTGTGGGGAGGGGTAATCAAAACATAAGAATAAGCGAAGCAAATATTTTTAAATATTAAATAAAAATTTAAAAATCGAAAAAAAAACACAAAAAAACTAACGTAAGGCAAACGAACGATGGTAAATGTAAAAATCGGAAAAACAAAAAAGAAAACAGAAAAACGAACGTTAAAACCTCTTTAAAAAATCTGAAAAAATAAAAACAAAAAAACACGTGAAAAATGGCTTAAATAAGCCTGTTTCAATATCAAAATTTAAAAAATCGGTGGGTACCCGGCGTTGCCCGGGTGTTTTTGGGTGCGTGTGGTCGGGGGGGGGGGGTTAATGAAAACCTAAGAATAAGCGAAGTAAAAAATAAAACAGAAAAACGAACATTACGTGAAAAATGGCTTAAATAACCCTGCTTCAATATTAAAATTTAAAAAATCGAAAAAAAAAAAAGAATATATCTCACACCACGATTCGAACCCAAAACCCTTAGACACAACACAACATACACGAAATTAGGTCATTTTTTTTTTAATCTTTAAACTAAATCAGGTTACGACGTCGTAATGAGAGGACGGTTTTTGCTGATTCCCCCCCCCCCTGTAGAAAAGTGCTGATTTCAGGGTGAAAAAATTAACGTTTTTGGCCAATTTTTCGATATTTGTTGGGCGAAGGATGGGTCTAATATATGAGACCAAATTTGTGAATTTTTGTTCTGTCTATCGAAAGTTTTTAGCAGACACACAAACATACACACATACATACATACATTTTCGCTTTTATATATAGAGACTAGCAGGGCTACCCGGCGTTGCTCGGGACCGTATAAACAATGAAAAAACAAAAGCAAATATTGAACATATGTTTTATTCTTAGGGGAGAGGAATCTTTCATCTCAAGTTTTAGCGTTACAAACAAACATTTGTCTTTTATATATATAGATAATGACAGGTTTTTTTGGGGCCCCCCTCGAAGATAACTGATCAGTTGACCAACTTCTAGTGGTCCGTTTGACGTGAAATTTCGATATTTGTCATCCGGGTGATGGGGCTTCGATATGATACCAAATTTGTCAAGTTTGGTTCCGTCTTTCAAAAGTTTTAGCGTTACAAACAAACATACATACACACAGACGTTTGGCTTTTATATATATAGAAGATAGATGAAACTAAACTAAAAAAAAAAAAAAAACGCGCGTTCACTCGTGGTCTTAAACAGTCTTGGCCTTCGGGACCAGATCAAAGTGTAGTATCTGTTCTCCAGATGCTGCATTCTATTTCTTGTTCTCTTTCGGTGGAGGAGAAATCCTTCACGACTGAGACAATTTTTATTTTTGTACCTTTTCTCCACGTTAAAAAAACGACCCTGGTGTCTAACTCTGTCCCGTGGGGAGGCATAGTAAATAAGTACAATTCATTTCATTAACGTAATTGGGTTTGTATTACTGTACACATAGATTCGAAAAAGTTGTCAAAAACAAATATATAACAAATAAATGTTATCAAAGGCAAGATAAGTTACTTTTCTACCAAATATTTTTCGTGTTTTTATTCAATGTAACATGTTTATTCAGCTCGAAAAACATAGTGTTTACCGATGTATTCGAAAATTCAAGATGGCGTCTGATTCTCTCTTTAACACGGTAAGTTTGGGATAAGGTGTTATAAATAAAAAACTATACAACATACTATTAAAAACCCGCCGAATATATGTCAACCTATGTCACGGTAACATATATTGAGCGAGTTTTTAACAGTATTTTATCCGGTTTTGTATTTATAACACCTTTTCCCAAACTTACCGTGTTAAAGAGAGAATCAGACGCCATCTGGAATTTTCGAATACATCGGTAAACACTGTTTTTCGAGCTGAATAAACATGTTACATTGAATAAAAACACGAAAAATATATCCAGTTTGGCAGAAAAGTAACTTATCTTGCTTTTGATAACATTTCTTTGTTATATATTTGTTTTTTGACAACTTTTTCGAATCTATGTGTGCAGTAATACAAACCCACGTATTTTAACAAACTGAAAATATGGATATAAAAAAATGATTTTGCATGTTATTTTTGTTATGTGGTGAAATAATCTTAAATAAGAAACATGATTTTTTCTTTAGGTTAATTTTTTTACTGTGTAATATTTCATGAATTTATTAAAAATATTGTTTTTGATTTTGAAAAAATATTGTGGTTCATTTTGATTAAAAAATATTCATTTTGATTAAAAAATATTCATTTTGATTTAAAAAAAAATATTCATTTTGATTTTAAAAAAAAAGTTTAATTTTAATATTTGTTTATTGTCTTTACTCATATCAAATGTTTTGCTTGTGTTCTGCTTCAAATATTCATAATCTTACATGCATAATTTTCATTTAATTATATTAAATAAACTTCAAGTTTATTTCAAATCAAATCGTGTTCCTTCACTTTTTAAAATGTAATTTATAAGTAATTAAAGAACGCATTCTAATCTTTAAAATATATAATACAACGAAATATTCAATTGCTTATAATATACTTAAACAAATAACTTGTTTTTTTTTATTATTTTTTTATTATTAATATTAGATGAGTTTCAGTATAAATCGTGTTCTTTCTTTATTTCTTTATTTTAATCCAATTTTGAAGTTTTGTAACGCTGTCTGTAAAAATTACTGTTCATTATTGACAGTCTAAAAGTTCCACATATCTTGCTTGTTGGGACCTCGGCGATGACGTAATTTTTTCAGCTGGCCGGCCATCTTTATAACGAAGGCCACGGTCTAACTGTGTCGGATATATACTCGGAGGTCAAAACAATGAAAAGAATATTCTGTTGTCATAGCCCTATTTATGACAAGTATGGGGGCGCTCAACAAGTAATGCCCCTGAACCATGTCTCATAGGAATAGAGCAGAGAAACTTGGCAGAGTTATTAGTAGGGCTGTGAGAACAGAATATTTTTTCATTGTTTTGACTCTCAAGTATATATCCGACACAGTAAGACACAGTCAATCAACCGAGAACCACATCAGTCTATATAAAAACATATAAGATATTAACGGATATATACTCAAGAGTTAAAACAATGAAAAGAATACGCTGTTGTCACAGCCCTAGTTATTAGTCCTTCTTTACATAAAAATCACTCAGAGTTACACATTTCTCTTATCATTTAATGCAACTCTGGAGACTGATTTTGTAGAATAACCCGGGATTAGTCCTCCAACTATAATGGGGAACTTAGGAAATCAAAGCTGCATGATCTAAGAAACGCTTTCCTTTCAAAAGCAAATTTATGACTGGGAAGAGGTGAATGGCAAAGGGTACAAGGGCGGGAGAGTAGGGTGGGTGGGGAAGGATTTCATAGCCATACTTCTGGTCTGGTGACTTGCGGGTTGTAGACCGGAGTATAGTCTTGCAGGAGAACGATATCTTTGCCGATCTTGCTCGCCTCTTAATGTTGATTGCTTCTCTTAATTTCCTCAAAAGTGAAGCATAATGGGCTCCTGTAATTGTGGTACCTTTGCCAGAAAATCTGTTATCAGTACTCTGTCCTGGTTTCAGAAGACTGTGAGAATGATCTTTCTAGTAAAAGCCTGCATCCTAGCCTTTCTTTGAAAGTGATGAGTCCAAGTGTTTCCACTGCATTAACTGGGCTTTGGTCTCTGGGTCATAGTGATAGACCCAGGTTTTATCCTGTGAAATCAGTCTTTTAAAAAACATTAACTCATCATTCTTGGCACATCTCCAAATTCATCCTCGAGCACTCGGCGCATTCTTGCTTCTCAAAAGGTGCCAGTAATCTGAGAATCCATTTGACAGACACCTTATGCAAATGAAAATGGCCATGACTAATAGTTTCCACAAACTCTGTACTAATTTTGACCTCTTGTAGTCATGTATTGATCTTCGAAAATGGCAGCCTCAACTTGACTGATAGATGCCTCATCAATGGCAGAAGGTGGGGGGGGCAACCAGGTTTAGGAGTTGTTTCCAGACATTTCTTTTATTTCATTCAAGTCTCTTGTAGTGAGTGTCCTCTCAAATACAAAATCTGGAAGGGATTCAGGTTTTGTATTTGAAAGGACGTGACACTCAACAGGCTCTATTTTACAACTGACTTAGTTCAAACACTGTAAATAAGAAGCAACAATTAGTTCAGAGCTACAATTCACTACATAACCCATAAAGATATAAATCATTGCACATGCGAAATTTCAGCTAGATCAGACAACTGAAAGGGAGTCAAGCGCATTACTTATTGAACGCCCTTCGTATTTGTTGAAATAAAATTTAAAGATGACCCTGTTGTAGTTTACAGGGAGTCAGTGTAGGATATGATCATGTCTATTTCATTTTAAGTAAATTTTTGTTTTTTTTATCAGTATATGCAAGAAAAATTTAATATTAACTTATAAATAATGATTGTTTCTTCATAACGAAACAGATCTGTAAAATGTGCAGAAATTTTGATGCTGAAAGAACTAAATGATAAGGTGGAATAAAACCTACAAACTTATTGTTATTCATTTATAAACATAACTATAATATTTTTAAAAATAAATGATAATTATTTTTATACCTTTAGACACTAATGTTCCATGCTTACGCAATCATCAGCGTGGAAAGTGATGATTACTACTGGTTGGGAGATTATTATTATTATATATAGAAGACTACTCGTCCCAGAACAGGTAAAATTAATTCCCTGAACAGAACAGTTTTGAACCACTTTTATGTTCTTTTATGGTAAATTAGAATCAAGATATAATGCTACTGAATATAATGTTCAATGTTGATCAAAACATTACACAATTTCGATTCTAGAAAACGTTGAAAATTTTAGGTGTAAGTCTTAAGACGAAATTAAAATTCAGGGAGTTTTGTTTAATTGTTGTCTAAGGAATATGGATCAAATTTAATGCAAATCTGAAAAAAACGAATTTTCACATGGAAGATTGTGCTCATATTATGCTCCAAAATATTCCAAAGAAACTAAAATTTGAGAAATATTCACACAAAAAAAATAATCAGAGGTATCCAGATTTTCACAAAGAACTTCCATTCACTTCTTGCCCCCTTTGTGTAAAAAGTTAAACTAAATATAGCCCATACAACCCAATGTTACGCATAACAGTTGTATTCTAAAACTCATAATGATTGGTTCATTTGTTTAATTTTACTTCAGTCGAAATTCTCAGAAATCAAGGGGTCCCCTCATGGGGCTAACATTTGATCTCTAGATGAGATACATTCCATTTAAGTTCTTCTATACATCTCAAACACTTAGTCATCTACATAGAGACTGTTTCACTGTATCACAGCTCTTAAAGTGCGGCTAGATTAGCAACTGCCTCAAATCAGGATTGAAAGTCGACTGCCTAACCAACAGTCAGCGTTTCTAACCATTACACTATTTAGCTAAGATGGGTATGTGAAATCACAATGTTTAAACATTGTCCAAATGCCTAAACTCTATTTGTTTACATAAAGAGCATTGCTTTATATGCTAGCAGCAGTTTTCTATTTTGCTCCCCAATATGCTCAACCGAAGATAGGGAGCATTTATAATCATTCAAAGATAGACTGTTTCGTTGTATCACAGCTCTTCAGTACGGTTAGGCTAGCTACTACTACCTGATATATATATATATATCAGCAGTGAAACATGAATATAGGACCTTACCTTAAATTGTAAAACACAAAAGAAGGATTATCAGTTGTTTACCATGTAACTGTTTTGAAAATTTCAAAGCAAAATATGCCTCTCCTCAATAATGATCAAAATACCACCTCCCTCATAACTAGATGGTTGGTTGGTTGTTTTTGTTTTACGGCATATCAACCCTTTTCAGGTCATTTAATGCCGAATCCAGTGATTTTGAAGAAAAAGTTTTTAATAGAATATATATATATTTTTTTTACAAGTCAGTTTCTATTTAACCCATAGTTGGGACCCTGACAGGTTCTACCACTCCGGGTCAGAGTGGACCTGGGAGCAATGGCAATTAAGGGGTGGATCCACACTCCCCAAAGCCCGCAAGTTGGGGCCTCACCATCGGATATAGTTTAAGGTCTTATCCAGGACCCCTCATAGCTAGATGTTGATACAATTCAGTTATTATTTCATTAAAACAACACTATATTTATTAACCCGTAAGAATAAAAATGAGAGTAGAAATGCCCAACCTTTGCTAGCGATCTGGTAGTTTGCATATCAACTTATATAGGAACAAATATGCATTTAAAAAAAAAAAGGTTCAAGCACCCACTATAAGTAGTAATAAGTTGTAAGCCGACACATTTAAAATCAGGAATAGCTTTAAGGCTCCCAAAATTAATACTAGAAATTGCCCACATGAACCAGTGACGCAAGGGATAAAGAGCTAAGTTATAATTAGTTCTAAATGGCAGTCCTCTGGAGGTTGAAGGTTCAATCCTCAACATGGGCGGTATTAATAATATAAGTACACAATCACATTGATACACCGGTTCTCGCCAGATCACCAAAGTTAAGCAATGTTGAGCCTGGCTAGTACCAGATAGGTGACCATTTGGAAAGGTGAGGTGCTGTATGTACCATGAGATAAAATACCAGGTTGGAAAACTAGCACAGTCTATTCTTCTCTCAAGGGTAGATAGGACTCTCTTAAGCTGTAGTAGGCACCTCATCAAATGATAGTGTCAAACCCTTGATAGCCCGGGTGAAGCATCAAGTATTCAGCTATCGACAAGATTTGAATTACACTACAAACTCATGTAGTGAGTTCAATCTCGGCTATGGCCACACTGGATAGATATAGAATAATATAATCATGAATTACTTAAGATTTCTATTTGGTCTTAGCTGACAGAACGAGGACAATCTACTTTGTGGATTAAGTGAAGGATTCAGTTCAAAATTACGTATAAATTCCACAAGATGCAATGGATAACAGGGTTGAGTAACAATCTGTTTTTCTGGATAATAATTAAGGATAACATAATAATTACTTTTTATGGAAATCGCTCCAGACAAGGCATGAAGCCACTTGATGTAAAGAGTTTAAAAAATACTTCAAAGTCCAAAACTAGTCAACGATAAGTGTTAGATGGAATAGATTCCTACTCAGCTAACAGCGATTTCCCCCCCCCTTTGTCAGAAACATAGCTCATCGAATGTGGGGAATAAAGGACAAAATAAGGGAAGCGAGAGATACGAGGCTGTCGAAAGTAAACCCGGGGTCCACGTTCTACTCTCCATAAATTAAGACTAGCACACGGTCATGGATTGAACACAATATACTAGTGATGGTACGATTCCAATATCTTATCTGATTCCGATACAATTACAGATTGCGTACTAAATTTCTAATTCTGATTCTGATTCTTTATAAATATATAACTATAAATATTTATATATATACGTATATAACTATAAATATATATATGCATGTCAGGAATGAGAGATCATATAAAAACGTTGTTTTAATTCAAATAAAATAAAATATGCATCAAGTGTGCTTGAAAGCCAAATCACAATGTAATATTAGGAAAATAAAATTATTTTCCTTATATTCCGTTGTGATTTGGCTTTCAAGCGCACTTGATGTGTGTTTTATTTTATATATATATATATATATATATATATATATATATATATATATTATATATATATATATATATATATATATAACTTTATAGAAATATATATCTATAAACTGTTATTTTTTCCCAATTACTGTAAAACATGTTAAATGGGAAAATATTTTCTAAAACATAAAAATACATTTGTGTCATGAGGTGATCTGTAGACTTTAGTTCTAGTTTTAATTTAAAATAAAAAAATGTTTATTATTTCACAATTACTGCTAGCAATGGAGGATTTTGCTTAAAACAAAATCAAATAAAAAAGACAATTTAAAGATTAGTTTTTTGCATTGGAAAATAAGCAAAATATTTTCTGATTCCGATACTGATTCAGATACTCCAAAATTTTTGTGAAATTAACAAAAATAATCCAAATAGTCGAAATAACTCAAATCTTCCAAATAATCAAAATAATTAACATAATCCAAATAGTCCAAATAATTTAAATAATTCAAATAACTCAAATAATTAAAATAATCAAAATAATCTGAATAAACTAAATAATCCGAATAATCCAAATTATCCGAATTATTGAAATATTCCAAATAATTAAAATAATCCAAGTAATCCAAATAATACAAATTATCAAAATCATCCAAATAATTTTAAAAAATCCAAATAATCCAAATAATCCAAATTATAAAAATCATCCGAATAAGTCTAATAATCCAAATAATCTAAATAATTAAAAAAATCAAATTAATTCAAATAATCCAAATAATCCAAATAATCCGAATTATCGAAATAATCCAAATCATCCAAATAATCCAAATAATCAAAATAATTCAAATCATCCAAATAATCTAAATAATCTGAATTATCAAAGTAATCAAAATAATTCAAATCATCCAAATAATTCAAATCATCCAAATAATTCAAATCATCCAAATAATCCAAATAATCCGAATTATCGAAATAATCCAAATAATCCAAATAATCAAAATAATTCAAATCATCCAAATAATCCAAATAATTCAAATCATCCAAATAATTCAAATCATCCAAATAATCAAAATAATCTGAATTATCGAAATAATCAAAATAATTCAAATCATCCAAATAATTCAAATCATCCAAATAATTCAAATCATCCAAATAATCCAAATAATCTGAATTATCGAAATAATCAAAATAATTCAAATCATCCAAATAATTCAAATCATCCAAATAATTCAAATCATCCAAATAATCCAAATAATCTGAATTATCGAAATAATCAAAATAATTCAAATCATCCAAATAATCCAAATCATCCAAATAATCAAAATAATTAAAATGATCAAAATAACCTGAATTATTGAAATAATCCAAATAACCCGAATTATTGAAATGGTTCTAATAATTCAAATAATCTAAATAATTCAAATAATCAAATAATCCAAATAATCCGAATGATCGAAATAATCCAAAAAATTCAAATCATCCAAATCATTCAAATAATCCAAATAATCTCAATTATCAAAATAATCCAAATAATTCAAATGATCCAAATAATCTGAATTATCGAAATAATGCAAATAATCTAAATAATTCAAAAAATCCAAACAATTTAAATAATCCAAATTATTCAAATAATGCCAATTATTTAAATAATCCAAAAATCTGAATTTTCTAAATAATCCAAATTATTAAAATAATCCAAATAATTCAAATAATCCTAATAATTAAAATAATTTAAATCATCCAAACCACGCAAATAATTTAAATAATTCAAATAATCAAAATAATTCAAATCATCCAAATAATCCAAATAATTCTAATAATCCAAATAATCCAAACAATGCAAAATAATTCACATAATTGTAATAATCCAAATAATCTGAATTATCAAAGTAATCCAAATAATTCAAATTATCCAAATAATCCAAATAATTATACTAATCCAAATAATCTGAATTATCAAAATAATCCAAACAATTACAATAATTCAAATAATCCAAATATTCTGAACTATCGAAATCTAAATAATTCAAATAATCCAAATTATTTAAATAATCCAAATTTTTCAAATAATCCAAAAAATCTGAATCTTCCAAATAATCCAAATAATTCAAATAATCCAAATAATCTGAATTATCAAAATCATCCAAATAATTAAAATCATCCAAATAATCCAAATAATCCCAATAATCCGAATTATCAAAATCATCCAAATAATTCAAATAATCCAAATAATCCAATTTATCAAAATAATCCAAATAATTTTAATAATCCAAATAATTGAAATAATTAAAAAAATCCAGATAATTAAAAATCCAAATGATTCAAATCATCCAAATAATCCAAATAATCCAGATTATAGAAATAATCAAAATAATTCAAATCATCCAAATAATTCAAATCATCCAAATAATTCAAATATTCAAATAATCCAAATAATCTGAATTATCAAAATAATCCAAATAATCCAAATAATTCAAATAATCCAAATAATCTGAATTATCGAAATAATGCAAATAATCTAAATAATTTAAATAATCTAAACCATTCAAATAATGCAAATCATTTAAATAATCCAAATAATCCAAAAAATCTGAATTATCCAAATAATCCAAATAACCCAAATAATCTAAATCATTTAAATAATTCAAATAATCTGAATTATCGAAATCATCTAAATAATCCAAATGATCCAAATTATACAATTGGTTCAAATAATCCAAATAATCTGAATTACCGAAATAATTCAAATAATCCAAATAATTCAAATAATCCAAATAATCCACATAATCTGAATTATCCAAATAATCCAAATAATTCTAATAATCCTAATAATTAAAATAATTAAAATAATCCAATAATTCAAATAATCCTAATAATTAAAATAATTAAAATTATCAAAACTATGCAAATAATGCAAATAATTTAAATAATCCTAATAATTCAAATAATACAAATCATCCAAATGATTTAAATAATCCAAATAATCCAAATTATTCCAATAATTTAAATTATCCAAATCATTTAAATAACCCAAATAATTTAAATAATTTAAATAATCCAAATAATTCAGATCATGCAAATAATCAAAATAATCTGAATTATTAAAATAATCCAAATAATCCCAATTATTGAAATAATCTAAATGATCCAAACCATGCAAATAATGCAAATACTTTAAATAATTCAAATAATCCAAATAAGCTAAATAAGCCAAATCAGCCAAATAATTTAAATAATCCAAATAATTTAAATAATCCAAATAATCCAAATAATTTAAATAATCTAAATAATCCAAATAATCCAAATAATTTTAATAATCCAAATAATTTAAATAATCCAAATAATCCAAATAATTTAAATAATCCAAATAATCCAAATAATTTAAATAATCCAAGTAATCCAAATAATCCAAATTATTTAAATAATCCAAATAATTAAAATCATCCAAATGATCCAAATAATCTAATAATTCAATCATCCAAGCAATTCATCCTCATCTTAAACATTCGGGAAAATTAATTAATTTTTTGAAATCGATTATCATTTTCTTAACAATCTAATATAATCAATATCGATGAAAACTGGTTAAAAATACTTCGTATCAATAATTCCGTTTTGAATTTTCGAGAAACAAAAGCCGCTAATAAGATAATCACTCTTGTGTAAAAGACAAAAATGTTTTTAAAAACGATAACAAATTTTAATCAAAAAACAGCTGGAGTTGGTGAGATTGTAACTCTTCAATAAACATGAAGAAATACCGAAATGGTTCCGCAAGAATTCTCCAAGAGAATAACTATGCTAAAAATCGATGAAAATTTTACAAGAAAATTAATAAATTAGATATTAACAATATTCATGACTTAATTAAAGTTACCCATTTCTCTGAACCCATTAAGATTTCAACATGACATATTGAACATAATTTGGGAATCAGTAATTATAAAAATTATAAATAATAGACAGCACATATCTGTACTATTATATAAAAGGAACTTTGTGTGTGTGTGTGTGTGTGTGTGTGTGTGTGTGTGTGTGTGTGTGTGTGTGTGTGTGTGTGTGTGTGTGTTCATTCCCAATGGACTCGAAAACGGCTTGGCCAAGTTTTTAAAAATTTTGCACAAAGATACTTGATGTGTCTGGAAGTATTCTTACATGGGTTTAGTATGTGAATGCGTCTAAGTCTCAAAAATTTAATAATTCGATTAAAGAAGGAAGTCCAATTTTAACCAAAGTTAACACTTTTATACAACCTAACATCGCAAGGGTATATGAGAAGTTTTATCACCACACAAGCAGGAGGGCCTAGCACATAAAATCAACAGTAGATTTTTTTAATAAGAGGCATGTTATAAATTAATATTTCTGTTTAGAGCACAATTGAACCATGATACTTGAGTTTTGTATTTGACAATTTTATTCAAGCCATTACATAAAAATAATTTTATAAAAGCATCAACAGATTCTCTACAATACATTGTAGACTAAGTCACACAGGGGAAGCATATGAAGCTTCCTCCCGGTACACTGCATGGGGAGGGGGGAGTAGCAACTAGAGCAGGCAATCAATCGATTTGATTTAAAAATGGGTGATTTCCACATATATCATTGACCATAAAAGTATGTGAGGCTGAAATATTTGATGATCTTCATTCAATCCCGGACAACGTCGGTTTTCCCTGCTAGTATATAGATATATATAGAAATAATAAATATAAAGAAATAGTCAGAAAAATAAAATATATAGTTGTAATATAATAGTGAACTATAGTGATAAGTAGTAAGATTGTACATAAAAAAAAAACAAGAATATTTGAAAATTTCATTCATTTCAACTGATGCCAATCTGGCATCAGTTGAAATGAATGGCTTTTGTCTTGGGGAGGCTTCATGTTTTGACAAGCTTCTGGGCTTGACAAAGCTCCTTTCTTAGAACTACACGCCTGTGGAACTCTCTTCTGATTGCCTGCTTTCCAGCTGACTACAATCTCAATGTCTTCAAGTCCAACATAAACAAGTTCTTGATGAACCGTCCCCCTAAGTAATCCAATTTACAAAATTCCCACTACTTATGTTTACTACGCTATAATCACATTGACTAATGTATACCCATTAATCCTTATTCTCGAGTGGCCTCCAGGCCTTTAAAAGTAGTGATTCCTGTGTAAAAAAAAAAATTCCCAGATTCCGTAAATAACCCCCTACCTAAAAAAATGTTTAATATGCTATAAAACAAAACAAACAAACCAAACTCCATGAATAAATATTTGAAGATATAAAGAACTTGAAGTATAAAAAATCTCTCCTAAATGACTTGATTTGACATTAAATAACTCATAAAGGGTTGATATGCCATAAAAAAAAATAGTTAAACCATTTTAATTTGCTCCATTTTTCACCGCTTTACTCTTTGCATCCCGATCAACACTGGGTAGTTAGGTAATTATGTTTTACGGCATATCAACCCTTTTCAGGTTATTTAATTCCGAACCTGATCATTTTGGTTAAAGTTTTTATGCTTCAAGTTCTTTATATTTTCAAATATTTTTTCAAGGTGTTTGCTTTTGTTTGTTTTGGTTTTAAACAAACAAACCAAACTGGTTTATAGTATATCAACCCTTCATGTGCTACTTAATGCGGAATTCAGTCATTTTAGTAAAAGGTTTTAGGTTTCATATGCTTTATATCTTCAGATATTTATTCATAGTATTTGGTTTGGTTGATTTGTAGAGGAAATTTGTTGTCATTGTTTTTTACTTTACAAAGAGGAAGGGGGAAAAAAACAATAACATCAATGTTTGGTGCATTTTTTTTTTTTTTTTTTTTTTTTTTGGCCAGGAAGCTGCTGTCATAAAAAAACCTGATCTGGTAGCACCGAGAACGCTAGGTAGAAATAGCTAGTAGACATTAAAAAATGAATGATAATATGATAACAATATTGCGTATGATTTTAAAGTGTTGTCAAAACTCAGTACATGGAACTCTCTTTGATTGTCTAAAAGATGTGATTATTGGAATATCTACTAAAAAAATGCTTATTCCAAAATAATAATCAGTAAAGGCGCACCAAAACTAAGCATACGAAACTGTCTTTGATTGTCTGTCGTCCAACTTTGCAAAGACAACTTACAGGAAGTTCGAGACAATGATCATCATACCACTCTTGTCAGATTGGCGCCAAAATATCGAACCATTCTGATAAGATGAGATTCTCGTGCTGAAAGAACATTAATGTATATAAACGCCCTTTGAAAATGTTCTTTGTATAGTTGTACAATCAATCTACATCAGAATCCTATATCATATTTATACGGTTCCATTGTCTTGTCATATTCATGTGAAGCTAGTCAAAGACCTTCGAACAACTCTATAGATATATGCATCAATCAAAAACAAATTCTAGTAACACCTTTGAAAATCAATCAATGCATCAATCATGAAAACGAAGAAAAAAAAACTTTTATAACATCAAAAGAGGATAAAAGCAACTCTTGGAATCCGTTATAATAGATCGAATACATTTGCAGGAATGCAAAATGAATACGTTCAAAATCGTCATCATCAGCAACAGAAGCATATTTTTTTTGTGTATGTGTAAAAATATCAACTGTTGATTCGATAAGAATCTTAATACAGTAATTTTATTTCAGCCAATCAAAAGCACAGAAAATCTACACTTTTACACCTTCTAAATAAATGGACATTGGAACATCGGTGCCAGACGTTGGAAGCTATGTAATCGATACAAGCCAAACCTACGAAATATTTGACAGTCAGTCTGAGATTGTGTCTCTGCAATTTCAATTGCTTAGAGGCTTTAGACTGGTGCATACCAGTCCAGGATCTGTTCTCGACAATCCGTATTAAATTTAATAGGTCCGACATTAACAACCATGCTCCGACCTTTGTCTCATCACCGCAATGTTGCATCCCTGTGCCTGTTTTACAAGTACTTTAACGAAATGTGCTCTGATGAACTCATTGCACTTGTGCCCCCTCGATGTACATATCCCAACGAACCTACCTAGCCGCAAAATTGTAATAGCTTCTTCCCTCAGACTTCTAGACTTAGGATTTCCTTCCCTGTTTCCCTGATTGAACTAACATGCAGAAGTTTAAATGTAATGTGAACAAATATCTTGCTCATCTCCTAACATAGTTCATTATAGACATGGTCCCAAATAGTAATCCTTTACGTTCAAGTAGCAATATACATTGTTTGGGGGTGAACAAGACTGAAAAATAAAACAATCAGTCAAAACGGGGCCATATTGGTGGCTTTGTATCTGTTGGTCTGAGGTATTCATTCTGGGTAGTCCAAGGAGGTTTATTCTCTTAGGCCCTGCCTTTTCTCTTTTGAGTGGAATAAGTATTGCTTACTATCTGAGGTGCTCTGACCGGGGAATGGTGACGGGGCTGCTCAGGCAATTTTTTTAAAGTTAGAGTGCTCCTTTTTTAAGTATGCTGACTGACTCTCTCCACATGCGGCAATAAATTCAAAATACCCAGTTATTAGTAATCTCGCCCATCTCACATGCTTAATAAACTGCTGCTCACACACAAAAAAATAAAAACACTTTTCGTTTTCAGGATCAGCACAAGACTCTTTCTTATACTTCAATGACGAAAAATACATGCTAAAGTATTCTTTATTTCTAGGATTGACTTATGTTGGAATATAATTGTTTTTTATGGAAAGTGTTCCAGACAAGGCGTGAACTACTTAATGTAAAGAGATAACAAGAACAAAACATGATTATTGAAAAGGCAAGAGTTACCTATAACCTTAGTCTTGAAAAGACTAAGGTTATAGGTAAGGAGGAAACAGTCAGTAGGAAGAGAGTTGTACAAGCCTGCGATTCTTGGAAATAAGCAGCTGGAATAGAAAGTTTATTACAATAAGGTATTAAAACTGTGAATTAATGAAACAATCAAACGAGCTGGAACAAAGGAAGCAGGGAATAGATCAGGCAATTCTGAAGAACACATGACATAATAGTATTTATATAAAAGACTGAGACTAGCACCATCACGTCTGTGAGAGAGGGGTTTACAGACGTGATATTGCTAGTCTCAGTCTTTTCTACAAATACTATTATAACATGTGTTCTTTAGAATTGTTTGATCTATTCCCTGCTTCTTTTGTTCAGGCTCGTTTGACTCATTGATCTAGTGGTCTCCATTAAATCACTGATTTGATACTTAAAAATACTTGCTAAAGTATTCATTATTTCTAAGATTGAGTTATGTTGGAAAAAATCAGTTTTAATAAAATCTCTATCTATCTCTCTCTCCCGATCCACGCACACACACACACACACACACACACACACACACACACACACACACACACACACACAATTCTAATTTTCTTGATTCTGATACAATTACTGATTCCAATTCTTTTTCAATCTCTAAATATTTAGATACAGAATTGGTATTTTTGTTGCATTTTTTTTTTATTTTCGAATTGCTATAAAAACCCATGTAATATTATGAGTCACTTATGGGAGTGATTTATAAATTTTAGTTTAACTAGTAGTTAGTGATGGGACGATTCCAATATTTTTCCTGATTCCAATACAATTACTGATTTGATACTAAATTTCTGATTCCGATTCTTTATAAAACTAAATATTAAACTATAAAATTGTTATTTTTTCCCGATTACCATAAAAACACATGAATAATGCATATATATTTTTCTCAAACGTAAAATCACACTTATTGGAGGGGAGAGAATACTCTATAGACTTTAGTTTTATTGGTAGTTTAAAATCAATTAATATTTATTTTATTATTACTACCAACAGTTGAAGATTTTGTTTTAAACAAAATCAAATTAAAAAAGAAAGATAATTAAAGGAATCGTTTTTGCCATCGGAAAATAGACACAAATTTTTACGATTCCGATACCCCAAAAAGTTTGGATTTTTATGATTCTCGATTCCAAATCCGATTAATCATTCCAACACTAATTTATTTATTTGTCTTTTTTCCTGGAAAGTTTGAATTACTTACTGAACATTATCCTCGAGTGTCTTTGGTCTCTCTATACAAGGGTTAGTCAGAAGAGTTTAACATGATGATATTGCACTCTAGAAGGAAACTCTGACCAAATATAAAAAATAACGTAGTATTTGAACCCTTCAATATGGCTATGCACTTGCTCATACAAGGAATGGTGCACCTTTATAGAATAAGAGACAATGAAATGGAGTTTCATTCTATATTCAAAAGCAATTTTATTTGTTATCTTCGTTAGTAGCGTGTACAAGAGAGAAACGGGTTAATAGGTTGAAGTGTTCTTGTGTGTACAGATAGATTTAATATTATGTCTGCTTGTTGACGGAGAGAATAGTTCTTTATACATGTGTTTGTAGCCAGTAGTCGTCAGGACGAAGAAGGCCGGTTAAAGAAGAAAGAAATGGAAAGGTATTCAGTGTGTTTGCACGTGGAAATAAGTGGGAGTTTGAAGAGAGCCATGTTGGCTTGTTGTAATCATGTTAACCTGGGACCAAAAGCCCCAAGCAAGGTCTGCTGCTCGGCAGGGCCAAGAGGACGAGGGTTTGTGATTTCACCTTTTATGTACTCAGTCACATGATTGAGAGCTGCCTTGTGATTGGACAAGTCAGAGAGAAAATAGATTTCAAATCTAGAGCCGCGAGAATTAGCTCCTGCCTGTGATTGTAGCAAGTTTCAACTGCTACACCTTCTTCAAGTGATATTCAAGTAACAGTGTTTAGCTGGATACTCCATCAGACAAGATAAATTCTTGTCTTGGAATCTATCAAAACAATAAAGATAAACTATAAGATAATTTAGTGGCCAATTGGGGGGTGGGGATTAGTGTTATTCACATCTTCACCAATCGAATATTTAATCGGTAGATCAGAATCTTGATTGAACACTTGGATATCTATGCATCTCCTGTAGAAATCAAGTGCTGGCCTTTTGAGGAGCCCCTTGATTTCTGAGAACTGCCTGAAGTAAAATGAAATAAAAAATAAATAAACAGATGAACTGTGACCCGTTGGGTCATCCATTGAGCTCGGAATAGGTTATTTAAAGCAGGAAAAAGTGAGGTGGCAAATTCATATAAAATAAGAAGACAAAATCCAAAATTAGGTTCTTTCTGTCTGCTATATTTCTCTTTGTCCTTTTCTCTCCAGCTATGGGCCAAACCAGGGATCCATGTCCTGGAATCTGGTAAGACCAAGAGACGACAAGAAAGATATACTATAACATATTTGAACGGTCAATTAGGGAAAAGGAAAATTAATATTCGTCAGTTTCTTTACTACTTCCGTGTTTGGGTGATAGATGAGAGTTTTGATTTAACATTCAGGTATCTATGCATATCAAGTGTTAGCCCCAAGACGAAACCCCTTTATTTTGTTTAAAGCAGGAAAAAGTGAGGGTGCAAAGCCAAATAAAATAATAGAACAAAAATCCAAAATTAAATTCTTTTTGTTTGCTATATGTCGCTTTAATCTTTTCTCTCCAGCTATGGGTCAAGCCAGGGATTCACGTTCAGTAAGACAAAGAGACCACAAGAAATATATACTATGACATATTTAACTGATCAATGAGGGGGGGGGCACAAATTAATGTTCCTCACTAATTCAACATTTGGGAGATTGAGAATCTTGATTGAACATTCGGATATCTACGCATCTCATATAGAAATCAAGTATTAGCCCAGGATGAAACCCGTTCATTTCGCGAGAATGTACTTACATGATATATATCTATTTATATGAAAACAGTGGAAGACGTGTATATGCGTGCGCGTGTAAATTTTGTTCCATACAACCAACTTGGCTCGAACACGGCACACACACACACACACACACACATTATATATATATATATATATATATATATATATATATATATATATATATATATATATATATTTATCATCGTTTCCTATATACAAACCTCGTCCTAAAAATAGTAAAATGGATACTTTCTCTACCCCTCCCTCTCCCTCTCTCGCCTTACTCTTGTTCAATTTAATCTATGTAACTTGTATTTTTCCCTGACTTCCCCCCTTCCTCCTCGTTTTCCATTAACATAAATGTCCACAACGCTAACGCCACTCGGAATCGATCATTATTTTCCATGATGAATCATCCACTGCTTATGACTAATTTATATCCTCCATCCAATGGATCGGCAGGTGACAATATGGGCTCTGCGTCATGACTACTGCACCAAACGCGAACGACAGAAAAAAAAATAATAAGATGTCTATTTAAGTTTAAGGAAATTAAAATTGTCCAAAATAAAAAATAAATAAATAAATAAATAAATAAATAAAACGGAGGTATTTTTTAACATTTCTGATCGGATCAATTTCGTTACGGTTAATTTGAGGTTTTGTATCGCCTGTTGCAGTGTTGCTATAGTGTTATGTTATTTTCTTCTTTTACTTTAAAAAAAAAAAAAAGAACATAACAAGAAGGATGCTTTTAGGGGTACATTTTTAGATTATAAACGAGAGACCAGAGTTCAATCCTCGGTCAAGTGATACCAAAGATTTAAAAACTGGTATTCAATGCCCTCTTGCTAAACACTTAGCATTATAAGGGAAAATCAAGAGCAAGTGGGGTAATCCTGGAAATGGAATGGTACCCTCACTTACACCTCCGTGTAACGGCTAATGAAAAGAGAACAGTTGGGTCGCCCTCAACTATAGTTTTCCACTTAGCTTTCTATTTTTAGTTTAGATTAATACCCTTTGCTGAATCACTCCTCCCTCCAAATAAAGTGGATTTTATTTTTTTGAGCGATTACGCTTGAATACCCTGAAAAACTTGGCAGAAAGAAAAAGAAAACTATTATTTTAGAATTTAAACTGAGAGATCAGTTTCATATACAAATTTAACAGAAAATGATCCCCCCCCGCCCAATTACTGGGCTATTCCAGCATTTTAGGGTAATTAACAAAATATTGTAACCACTTACCCAAAGCCTGATGGCTGCCAGTTAGCATTAGCTATAATTTATTAGAGAAAGAATGTTTTGAAAAATACGTCCAAGATCACAAAATCAAGCTTCGTAAAAAATACCACTTTCTTGCAAGAGTTTACAAGTTCCCGTTTTGTCTCTCATACGGCCATTCCATGTAAACATGATTACAATAAATAAATAGGAGCGGCGAAGACTCTGCCAGGCAGTCAAGGATGTCTTCAAGTCCAATATGAGCAAGTTCTTGCTATCCCGTCTCCTTAAATAGTCCAATTCTGCACAGTTTCACTCCAAATCTATCACTGAGCTGTTGTCACACCCATCACCTTACACTCATTTAACACTTATCCTCGAGTGGCATCCGGGCCTTGATAAGTGGTGCCGCCTCTATTTTTTAAAAAAGGAATAAAAAAAAATAATATTGGCTGTCAGAGAATTTTAAATCTGAACGAGTTAATATCGAGTACAAAATTGAGGAAAAACAGAGAAGACAATACAAAATGAAGAACAGGTGTAGCAGTTGAAACTTGCTCCAATCAAGAAAATTCGATAGACAAAGTATGTATGCATATATAAATATATATTGTTTAAGTATGTATAAATATATATATTGTTTAATATATATCGTTTAACAAAATGTAACATGATCGAACATAGTTTAGTTTTTTTTACTAAGAAATCACCAATTATCAAGGCCCAAAGGTAACTCGAGGAGAAGGATTAATGAATGTAAGGTGGTAATGTAGTAATCGTTAATTGTGTAGATTAGGTAAAATTTGGATTATTTAAAGGGATGGCTCAACAAGAACTTGTTTACATTGGACTTGGAGGCTACCATATTAGAGTCGTCTGGGAAGCAAGCCAGTGGAACAGTGTTTGACAGGCAGGTAGTTCTAAGAAAGAAGCTTTTTTCTAGGAAGCTGCCTTTAGATTTAGGCATTAATAGGGGGAAATCGTATATAGTGGTTGTAGAGGGCCGAGTGTTTTTTTGTGAAAGTTTGGCAAGGAGGGGGCCATAGATTGGAGTTCAGATGAGCACTTGCCATGGAAATAACGATGAGCAGAGACAGGCCTCACAGCGTCTCTTCTGTGGGAAAAATATTGCGAGGAAAAAAAGGGCATCACCTACTAGGTTTCGAAGCCAGTTTTGAACCCTATAAAGGTAGGATAGGGTGGGCCAACAACTTCTGCCCAGATGTGGCAACAGTACTCCATTTTAGGAGATATATAGATATCTTATACAGATAGAGGATTGCATCGGCGATGAAATACCTAGAAGTAAAATGATTCAACCATTTTTCCAGCGATCTTGGCAACTAATTTGATGTATGTGTTCCATTTCAAATCAGGAGTGAAGGTCAGTCTCAGAAACTTGTCAAAACATGCTGCTTCCCCAAGAGCCATTCATTTCAGTTGGGGCTAGATGGTCCCATTTATATCAACTGAGGTGTAGGGTAGAACGCTAATCAGGTACAGTAATAAGTTATATTCACGCAAGGATATATCCTTGACAATCTGGCAGAGTCTTGGCTATTTTTGAGTAAGGAATGACCTTGCATCTGTCAGGCTGGGATACAGTTCTGGGTAGTCCTAGGAGGTCCACTCTCCCAGGGCATTGTGTCCCGTTTTTCAGATGGAGTAAGTTTATTGCTTACTTCCTGAGGCACCTCTATCAAGTAATGCTGCCAGGGCAATTTTAAAAAGGCCAGAATGCTTCCTGTAATGGGAAGAAAGTAAATATCTACTTCATCATCTTGATCCTCGCCTCCTAATACTGAGTGTTTAACAGGAAGGTATCAAGTACTTTTTTTTTCTTTTTCTTTTTTTTTTGGTCTTTGATCTGACTTGATCCAGGACTGAACCCTAGTTTCACAGACCATTAGAAGTATGCTAAATGGGCCAATAAGTTTAAAGAAAAGAAAATTAACCCGAAAAAGATAACTACGATGCGGACGGTTTAAAATTGGAAACAGAATATAAATTGCTTTTGTCCCGTCTGAGAAAATAAACAAAAAAAAAAATATGCATTGATTTTGGGAAGTTGAATTATGAAATGTCTATTTAGATGAATACTAAAAATGGCCAGGTCTCTTCACAATCGATTTTTTTTTTACTTTTATTTGCTGCAAATGAAGCATATTGCCACTGAAGTTCAATAGGCTACTATGATAGGGACCAGATTTATAGGGGAATCAACCTAGATAGAGGGTTGGTTAACAAGATGTGTGTTCGCATTACACTTAGATTTCTTAAAGACAGGTTTAGATCTAATGTTCTCAGTGAAGAACACTTAAATCTGGACATTATTTATAGTTATAAAGGGATATGCGTTCTTTGTTCTGTCGGCGACAAGCCTTCTCTGTCCATGTCAGTTTCTAAAAGCCGTCCAACACATGCCAGCATGTAAAGCCTACTTTAAAACTGCTGATGATGACGACGACGACGACGACAACAACGACGACGACGACGACGATCACGATGGTGATGATGAGGACGATGACGACGACGATGGCGACCAATATTTGTTGGCCGAAGAAAGTTCCAGAGAGAAAACTCCAATGATCCGGAGAGATTGAAACAACTCACCAATGGAAAAGAGACTAATAAGCTCCCCCCCCCCGCCACCATTCTTTCTAGAACAGAGTAATCATACCGGTTTCCTTTATCTTTTCAATCAGACTCGACTGAATCATAATACGGATGAGGTATAGATCCGTATTTCAATAAAGTCTGTATCCTACCAAACACTAACGATTGCAGATGCTATAGCGACCAGTCGGGCTATATTACTATACAGGCTGCTTATCGATGAACGAAAGAAAGAAAAAAAAAAAGAAAAGAAAGATCTTGTTTCATTGTCCTTCATAAATTAACATACGGACAAAGAATCACGAACATTCATATTGCAAGTTGCTTCCCGGGGGCCATTAGATATCACACAGCATTCAACCTATCCTTTTACCTAGCAGAACTACCCGGCGTTGCTCTGGTCGTTAAAATTAAATCCGAAAACGTTAAAAAAATGTGCGTAAAACTCCTAGCTCTCTACCTTTCTCATATTTCTCTCCATCCCCCTTCTCTGATTTTTACACACACTCCCTCTCCTTCACTTCTGCCCAGCCCATTCCTCTCTCTTGTGTTAAAATAATAATAATGTATATCATTCATCCCTCTTTTATATAATAGACCAGCAGGGAGACCGAACGCTGCCCGGGATTGAATGATGATCAACAAATCTTTCGTACTTCTATATTTCTATTGTCATCAAAATCGATGAAATCACCCATTTTCAATCAAATCGACTGATTGTCTGCTCTAGCTGGGGACCATCGTGGTGGACTGAAAGAAAGCTACACATGCCTCCCTGCAGTGACTTAGTCCATAATACACTGTAGTCTACATTGCACTGTTGAGAAACTACTGTTGGTTTTATAAAATTATTTTTTATATATAACGGCTTGCATTAAAGTTTAAAATGCAAAAATCAAGTATCATGGTTCAGTTGTGCTCTAAACAGAAGCACTCATTTCGAACACGTTCATGTCATATCTAGGCACCTACTAACCTACTGCTGATTTTATATGTCTGGCCTTTCTGCTTGTGTGGTGATAATGGCTTGAATTTAAGTTTAAAATGAAAAAGTCAAGTATCATGGTTCAATTGTGCTCTAAACAGAAACATTCACTTCGAATGTGTCTCCATCATAGCATAACTACATTTAATGCTTAAAGTTTTTTATGTTCTTTCATAGCCGTGATCTCTATAATTTGCCAGACTAAGATAACGTTTACTCAATTTTATCAATAACAAAGCCCCATAACAACATTAAACAAATTTTCTAGGATAGTCTTACAAGCAGCAGCAGCACCACCACCACCACCACAACCATCATGACGACGACGACGTTCATTTTACATGCTGACATGTATTAGAGGGCTTTAAGAAAATGGCTCCCAAACTAACATATCTCTGTCCAGGTCTTTATTTATCCCTCGTTCTCTTTTCATTTTTATCACTTGTGATGTTTTTCTTGGGATAATTCTGCTGCCTTGCCAACCATAAGAGAGACATTTTGGCCTTCGGATCAAGCCCAAAGTGTAGTATCTGTTCTGATACTACACTTCAAATTTTTTGTTTTTGCTTAGTGAAGGACTGAGACAATTTTTATTTTTGTTCGTTTTCTCCACATTTAAAAGCGACCCTGGTGTCTAACTCTGCCCTCTTAGGGAGGCAAAGTAAATAGGAACTCTGCTGCCTTGATTGCTCTATATCTACTAACCGAAGAACTCTCATTCATTCTTTTGACGTGGCCATACCATCAACGTCTACTCTTCTGCGCTCATCTTTCTATATTGTCCAGAGTTAATGTTTTTCTAAGTCCATCAGATCTAAGTTTATCTTTAAAATTCACATTACATATCCATCCTCATATCATTTCTCTCCATGCAACTTATGTCCTCAACCCTCATTGGTCAGGTTTCACTTCCACACATCATCACACTGCATATACATGCCTGATAGGCTCTTTCCTTGGTTGAAAGTGGTAACTTTCTGCTTGTTTGTAATGACAAAAGTTCCTCTGTCCACTTCTAACTCTTGCAATGACACTAACACCAGGTTCAACCCGTGTTCCAACGGTAGCACCAAGGTAACAAAACTTCTAAACAACTCCACCATTCAGATATACTTTCTCCACATACCAATGATGATAATTCGGTTAATTGAGGGGAACGACAAGTTGTCTGCCCTTCCTCTAATCGAGTGGGAGGAGAGATGACGTTAGCTGGAAGATTTTTTTTCTGGAAATCGCTTCAGACAAGGATGACATGTATGACGTAAGAAACTAAAAAATTAAAAATATATATATATATATCACTTCAAGTTCAAAATTCAGACAACAATAAGTTTGAGATGGATAGACTCCAACTCAGAAAATAGCAGTTCTTCTCCCTTTGTCAGAAACATCACTCGTGAAATGTGAGTACTGAAAGACAAATCTCCGTCTTTCTATTTCTTGTCTACAGGGGAAAAAAATCGACATCTTGCAAAACTCTCTGGAATTGTTTTGTGGTACAGTGTAACCTGGATATAAGAGACTTTTCACCAGGTCCTTGCAGCTCTCTTATATCCGGGGTTTCTTATATCCGGGTTACACTGCACATTAACACAGGCCCTGATTTGGGATCAGAAGAAATCGCTCTTATATCTGTTTTCTTATATTCGGGGTCTCTTATAGCCGAGCTACACTGTATTTACAGAGCACTGTGCAGCCTTATCGTGGCCCAATAGCATGTCTTGAGTCCTTGCCTTATTTACAGCAATCATTTACGACTCTTTTTTACCAGGAACAAAGTGTAGTATCTGTTCTGATACTACACTTCACCTTTTCTGTCCTCGGTCAGTGGAGGAGAAATCCTTCATGAGTGAAACAATTTTTTATTTTTTTGATTTTTTATCCAGAGTGCCCCTTTTTGGGGGTAGCTGGATTTCCCCAACATTAAAAACCGACCTTGTGTCTTACTCTGCCCTCGTGGTGAGGCAAAGTAAACAGGAACAATCATTTATGACTCCAGTTCGAACTTGGTCTGTGAGTTGGAATGAAGAGAATGTGGTTACATTTGCTTCTCTCTCTCTCTCTCTCTCTCTCTCTCTCTCTCTCTCTCTCTCTTTCCCCTCCTCCTCTATCTCTTCAGAGTTATGTAGGAAAAGCGACATCTCAGAGACTTTTTCAAATCGGTAATGTAAACACAACTCACATATTTTACTGACACTTGCAGAGCAGTGTGCCGCCTCAGCATGAACTAATAGCACATCTCAAGTCCCAGCGGTATTATGGCAATCATTTCTGACTCTAGTTCAAAGTTGGCAGACAATTTGGAACCATCCAGAAGTGGCAAGTTTAAAATACTATAAACCATGTACGAGTGTTGTCTATCCAACAATGGATATTCTGGACGCTTACTTTTCAAGGGAATCTGCAATAAAATCTGCAGAAAGAATAATGAAGTAAAAATAAAAATATTGAAATAATAAATGTGTCTGTTGCATATTCTACTTTTGTCTTCTGATATATTAGGACCACTTTTATTCCCGGGCAATGCTGGGTACTTCTGCTAACATTATAATACAATTGTGAATTGGCTGATTGCTTAGCATAGTCAATATAAAGTACAACTTTAGTATCTCTTCTCTCACCTACAGCCCCTTTTCTTATAGAAGAGACGTTGCTCGTCTCTCTCTACTCGTCTGTTATTTGCATGGAATGTTTTTGACTGAGCTCTGATTTCTGGTTCGTCCTTGTAAGACATTCTCAGTACGAACTCATATAACTACCACAAGAGAAAAATATTTTCTTATCTCTAGCGTTAGACAGAATTCCCATGGACAGAGTTTCTTTGCAAGTACTTCTTGTCTGTGGAACACCTTATCGTGGGACTGCTTTCCTGCTAATCAGAACTTGGTCATCTTCCAATTCAAAATCAATATATTCTTGTCCTAAAACAACCTATAGGTAATCAAACGCAGTTCGTACCATGGATCAATGATAGTACTTCTATAGTGTTCCTCATCAATCTGATGATCATCGCCCATCTCGTTTCTAAATTTTTGAGATGACGATTGATCATATTATTTAGATTCTTTGGGCTACTGTTCTCATCTTCAGAGAATATATGAAGGGTTTGTCAGAAAAAAATCAAATTATATGTAATTATATTATAACATCAGGACAGAATTTAGGAGCGTTTCAACTCTCTGGAAACATCTTGCGCTAGTCAAACCCCCAACAGAAATTATCACTAAAAACTGTATCTATTAGCTACAGAGAGACTCAGCAGAGACACTCAGTGCTTGGCCTCGTTTAATAGCTAGAACAATGAAAACCTTATCCCACTTCCATCTCATTCCCTTCACCTACAACTGGGCATCTTGAAGGTGATTGATTGATTGCCACATATGTTCACGTGATTAAACTCTTGACTGACAGGATTGAGAGTACCAGTTTGGTAGTTTGTCTGGCTTCTGTATTCTGACTGACAGTACAGGAGCCCTAACTATTTGGTAATGCTTATTGTATATCAGGGTGGTTGTAGTGCATTGTCATGCATGGAAAGGGACCCTACACCCATTTCCTGTGAGCTTTCCCGAGGCCATAATCCTGTAGATAAAGAAACAGCTAATGGTCTAGTTATGTGTGCATGTCTGGTATCATATACATCCATTTTGTCCAACACCTCTCACCCTAAAACTGAAATTATTAAATAAAATAACAGATCAATCCAAAACTAAGATGCACACGCAAACAAAACCAATTTAGCATCTACCCTGAGGTTCACATTCACAAATATCCATGGACTTAGAACTAACTTAGATGATGTAAAATCATTTCTCCTGGATATATTAGTGCTAATGAGATTAACCTACATTCCTCCATCCTCTCTAACATCTTTAACATGCCTGTTTATCTCCCACTTTACGATAAGGACTCAGACAGACATGCACAGACTCAGTCTAGATTCATGACACTCACCTCTTGACTAAGAAATCCAAATTAGAATCCGACAACCAGGACTTTATGTACTTTAAATTAATCTTTAAAAATTAACTTCAAATCGAGAAGGCAAAAAGAAACTCTGCAGCAACAAATTAGCTTAAAACCAGCTTAAAATATCCACCTTTTAGTATCTCTAATCGTAGTTGTTGTTGTTCCAGATTAAGAACATAACATTTAGTCCATATATATCGACTTTCTCTTAGTGATCATCAGGAGCTCATTCATTCAATCGAGAAATCGGCCACAGATTGAAATGTGATGAGAAAACGGTACGAAAGACTGTGTAAAAGCACTAAAACACCAGCAGTGTTCTTGGTGTTCCTAAATCTGGTCGTACTAGAGTTACTTCTAACAGAGAAGACAATGCTATCAAGATCCGCAGCCTAAGAAACAGATTTGAAATGGCTCCCCAAATCTAACAACAGCGCAATTTTGTTCAAAAGTTCTCTCTTTCTATTGTCAAGAACAAATTAAAGGAATTTAATTTGCAAGGATATGTTGTAAGACGCAAGCCAATGATTTCTGTAAAGAACAGAAAGCGCCGTCTGGACTTTGTCAGATGCAATGAAGACCATGACTTTTCATATTGGTCGAAAGTGATTTTTACCGGCGAAAACAAGTGAGGCAAGGCAATGATGGTAGGCAGTGCTTCTGTTGAAGGAAGTACAAAGAATTTAATCTTAGGTGCACAGTTTTAACGCTGCAAGATGGTGGAGGTTCAGTTTTGGTGTGGAGCGTCATTAGTGCCAGTGGTCCAGGACGTATAGTTCGCTTGCAAGATCGAATTAATTCAACTAAGTACATTAATATTTTGGCTGAACATTTTCTACCTTAATTTGGCCGGAATTTGGATGATAATCCCATCTTCATGCAGGATAATGCTCCCATTCACACAGCTGGCAATGTCAAGAGGTTCCTTGAAGAACTTGATATTCTGTATTTGGATTGGTCTGCACAATCTTCAAACCTCACTGCTATCGAAAACGTGTGGCATTACATCAAGCAACAGCTATGCAATGATAAATTTTCAAATCTGGAAGAACTTTGGACAAAAATTAAAGAGAACTGGGAGGCCCTTTCACTGGAGTATTGTCGCAGACTAATTCAAGGAATGCCCAAAAGATTGCAGGCTGTCAAATTGTAGAAGGGCTATGCTACTAAATATTAACTTGTCCATTGTGTTTCAGCTATATTTGTGTTGCATTAATGTTATAAAGTTACATTTAAATAACAATTTTCCATTGTGTGAAGTTTCTTTCTGCCTTCTCGATTTGAAGTAAATTTTTTAAATTGACGTAAATATTGGGATACTTCAGTTAAAAGTCAAACATGAACAGGTAAAGTTATAGAGGAATAAAAGGGCGAATCAAATGATGTATAGGTTGTTTAAACAGTTACATTTAATTTAGCTTAAATTTGCGGTTTTTGGAAAAAATGGCAAGTGCAGACTTCCTTTTTGGCACCACTATATATATATATATATATATATATATATATATATATATATATATATATATATATATATTCATTCTATAGGTGGTATTTTGGGGCGAATTATTTTGTAATATGACTTCTGTTGGATTCGATTTTGTAATTAAATTATTTTTTGAAAAAGAATTTTTTAAATTGTTTCATATTTAGTCAAACTATTTAAAAACAAACAAATGGCATAGAAACCTAATAAGTGCCACAGAAACACAAACAAATGGAATAGCAATAAAATAAACAAATGAGTGGCATAGTAAAATAAACAAACAAATGATAGTAAAAAAATGAATGGTATAGTAAAATAAACAAACAAATGATAGTAAAAAAAATGAATGGTATAGTAAAATAAACAAACAAATGATAGTAAAAAAATGAATGGTATAGTAAAATAAACAAACAAATGATAGTAAAAAAATGAATGGTATAGTAAAATAAACAAACAAATGATAGTAAAAAAAATGAATGGTATAGTAAAATAAACAAACAAATGATAGTAAAAAAAAATGAATGGCATAGTAAAATAAACAAACAAATGATAGTAAAAAAATGAATGGTATAGTAAAATAAACAAACAAATGATAGTAAAAAAATGAATGGTATAGTAAAATAAACAAACAAATGATAGTAAAAAAATGAATGGTATAGTAAAATAAACAAACAAATGATAGTAAAAAATGAATGGTATAGTAAAATAAACAAACAAATGATAGTAAAAAAAAATGAATGGTATAGTAAAATAAACAAACAAATGATAGTTTAAAAAAATGAATGGTATAGTAAAATAAACAAACAAATGATAGTAAAAAAATGAATGGTATAGTAAAATAAACAAACAAATGATAGTAAAAAAATGAATGGTATAGTAAAATAAACAAACAAATGATAGTAAAAAAAATGAATGGTATAGTAAAATAAACAAACAAATGATAGTAAAAAAATGAATGGTATAGTAAAATAAACAAACAAATGATAGTAAAAAAAATGAATGGCATAGTAAAATAAACAAACAAATGATAGTAAAAAAAATGAATGGTATAGTAAAATAAACAAACAAATAATAGTAAAAAAATGAATGGCATAGTAAAATAAACAAACAAATTATAGTCAAAAAATGAATGACATAGTAAAATAAACAAACAAATGATAGTAAAAAAATGAATGGTATAGTAAAATAAACAAACAAATGATAGTAAAAAAAATGAATGGCATAGTAAAATAAACAAACAAATTATAGTAAAAAAATGAATGGTATAGTAAAATAAACAAACAAATGATAGTAAAAAAAATGAATGGCATAGTAAAATAAACAAACAAATGATAGTAAAAAAAATGAATGGTATAGTAAAATAAACAAACAAATGATAGTAAAAAAAATGAATGGTATAGTAAAATAAACAAACAAATGATAGTAAAAAAATGAATGGCATAGTAAAATAAACAAACAAATGATAGTAAAAAAATGAATGGTATAGTAAAATAAACAAACAAATGATAGTAAAAAAAATGAATGGCATAGTAAAATAAACAAACAAATGATAGTAAAAAAAAGGAATGGTATAGTAAAATAAACAAACAAATTATAGTAAACAAATGAATGGCATGGTAAAATAAACAAACAAATTATAGTCAAAAAATGAATGACATAGTAAAATAAACAAACAAATGATAGTAAAAAAATGGATGGCATAGTAAAATAAACAAACAAATGATAGTAAAAAAAATGAATGACATAGTAAAATAAACAAACAAATGATAGTAAAAAAATGAATGGCATAGTAAAATAAACAAACAAATTATAGTAAAAAAATGAATGGTATAGTAAAATAAACAAACAAATTATAGTAAAAAAATGAATGGCATAGTAAAATAAACAAACAAATTATAGTAAAAAAATGGATGGCATAGTAAAATAAACAAACAAATTATAGTAAAAAAATGAATGACATAGTAAAATAAACAAACAAATGATAGTAAAAAAATGAATGACATAGTAAAATAAACAAACAAATGATAGTAAAAAAATGGATGGCATAGTAAAATAAACAAACAAATTATAGTAAAAAAATGAATGGCATAGTAAAATAAACAAACAAATTATAGTAAAAAAATGAATGACATAGTAAAATAAACAAACAAATGATAGTAAAAAAATGAATGGCATAGTAAAATAAACAAACAAATTATAGTAAAAAAATGAATGGTATAGTAAAATAAACAAACAAATTATAGTAAAAAAATGAATGGCATAGTAAAATAAACAAACAAATTATAGTAAAAAAATGGATGGCATAGTAAAATAAACAAACAAATTATAGTAAAAAAATGAATGACATAGTAAAATAAACAAACAAATGATAGTAAAAAAATGAATGACATAGTAAAATAAACAAACAAATGATAGTAAAAAAATGGATGGCATAGTAAAATAAACAAACAAATGATAGTAAAAAAATGGATGGCATAGTAAAATAAACAAACAAATGATAGTAAAAAAATGGATGGCATAGTAAAATAAACAAACAAATGATAGTAAAAAAATGAATGACATAGTAAAATAAACAAACAAATGATAGTAAAAAAATGAATGGCATAGTAAAATAAACAAACAAATGATAGTAAAAAAATGGATGGCATAGTAAAATAAACAAACAAATGATAGTAAAAAAATGAATGACATAGTAAAATAAACAAACAAATGATAGTAAAAAAATGAATGGCATAGTAAAATAAACAAACAAATGATAGTAAAAAAATGGATGGCATAGTAAAGTAAACAAACAAATGATAGTAAAAAAATGAATGACATAGTAAAATAAACAAACAAATGATAGTAAAAAAATGGATGGCATAGTAAAATAAACAAACAAATTATAGTAAAAAAAATGAATGGTATAGTAAAATAAACAAATTAATTGTATAGCAAAATAAACAAATAATAAAGTAAAAAAAAAAAAAGTAAGTGAAACAAGCATAAAAAATAAAAAGATTGGTGGGCAACGCCGGATAAGTACTACTTTTATATTGAATAAGTGTAAAAAATTTCACTATAAATGAGATCATTCTCTGATTTTTGCATGATTAAAAAATAAAGGCTTTGCTTTGTTTTTCAAGGGCTGTTTTCTGCACGGAATTGGCCCCTAGTAACGACACTGATGCAGATAATAAGATTTCTACAATGATTGGTTCATTCGGTAATTCATGTATTCGTCACTAAAAAAAAAAAACAAATCTCAATTATTTTTTGTGCATATATATTTTTGCCTCAGAGTAGAATAATAACGGTTGCAATTTACAATAAAAAAAAACAATTTCTTCTACTGCAAACTTTTGCTTAACATCCTTTATATTTTCTGAATTGCTGTCTCCAATGAGATATGTTTTTTTTTATTATCAGGCGTCATTGTCGTATTGCGTATGAGTAGCACTAGTTATTTTTACCGCCGCTTAGCCTATTGTTACCACCTGTGTTAATATTGCAGATTGGATGCAGTTGTTAGTTTCACATTTATAATTTCTACTGCACCAAAATAGAATCGCAGATCGACAAAAGTCTGTTGCAAGGAAGAATACAGAAGTATTGATATCAGAATCAGTCGAGAAAAACATTCTCGACCAAATAGAAATATTAAATTGTAATTTCCGTCTGTATTATTTGGATTATTCGGACTACTGTTATCATATTGAGTGTTATCCTCACAACGTTTCGACCAATGTAACCTCCAACCTTTTTTAGGTGTATCTTTCTGAATTTGGGAATCTTTGTGTCAAACTCCAAAAACTTTTTGTCGAACTTGAGAATCTGCACAAAATTTCAAACAGAACCCTTTAATTAATTAATCACCAGAGGGGGTAGCATGCTATCGTTCCGTCAGCTGAAGTAATTTGCAATTATATTCTTAGTGTCACTCACACTGACTATTGAATTTTTTTTTTTATCTCCAGAAGAATTCTACTTAAACTGAATTTTACCTTGTACTTTATTCATTATGTCATAGGTCTTTACAGACAATTCTAGTATGAATTTTTGGAGCTTTAAACTGACAGAACGAGACCATTATATCCCCATGGATTAAATAAACGAGTCGGTTCAAATCCTCTGCAGATTCTCGAGTTGGACAGGAAGATTCCTGAGTTCGACAAGGTACACCTGAAGGACGGCAGATTTTACATCGACTGAAATGCTGTGAAAATAATACTCGAAATGAGAACAGTAGTTTGAATAATCCAAATAATATGAATTATCAATCCTCAGCTAAAAAATTCAGAGGCGTTAATTTTGCAGTATATCATCATTAAGGCTAGGACAACAGCATATTCTTTTCATTGTCTTGACTCTCGAGTGTGTATCTGTTGACATCTTATATGCTTTTATATAGTGATGTGATTCTCGGCTGATTAACTGTGTCTAACTGTGTCGGATATATATTCGAGAGTCAAAACAATGAAAAGAATATGCTGTTGTCATAGCCCTAATCATCATCATCATCATCATCATCATCGATTTAGCGTTCATTAGACAACTTTAAAATATTGAAATCCAAACTAACCTATGTCTCTCTCTCAAATTCACTTTTATCTCTTCTTTATTTTTCCACCCTGTTACGCTAGCTGTTTTACATCTATTACGTGGCCATACAATCAAAGTCTCTTGTTTTGCATACATTTCTAAATTTAATTTTCTTCTGAGTTTTTAAGACTCGTATTACATTTCACAACTAGAAAAGCATATCCATTACTCTTTTAACATTCATGGACTACTTCCTGATGAATAAAAAGGATGACGAAAAGAAAAAAAGGGAGAGGGAGACTTGTTATACATCGATCAAAGAGAAGGGTAAAAAGTAGGAAAAAAAAACATTGTCTTGGAATGGATTGGCTACAAGAAAGCCTATAGCAGAATCCTTCAATCATGGATAACGGAATTCTTAAGAATGTACACGATATCTGACAAGATTATTAATATTATTAAGAAAGCAATGGAGACTGAATCTTACAATTGTAAGATTATACATGACTGAAATGAAAATACAGAGCGGCATCTTCCAAGGAGACTTTCTATGACTATTTTTGCTTATCATAGCCATAAGTCATCAACTGCATACTTAGGAAATGTAATGAGTTTACAAACACAGAACAAAAGAATAAACCACCTCATGTATATGGACGACCAGAAACTATTTGTAAAAAGATAAAAGGAAGTGGAAAAGCTGATAAACACGACCAGAATATTCAGCCAGGAAATTTGAATGGAATTTGAAATGGAAAAGTGTGCACTGCTACAGATGAAAGGGGGAAAAAAACTGGAGACATCAGAGAGCGCGGAACTGCCCAACCAAGAGAAGATGAGAATGCTTGATAAATATGATAGTTATCAAATATTTAGGAGTTCTGGAAGTAGACCTTGTCAAATTTATAGAAATGAAGGAGAATGTTGGAAAAGAATACCTGGAAAGAACAAGAACACTCCTAGGAATAACATTTTATGGTAGAAATTAATCATCAAAGCAAGAGATACCAAAAAGAAATAAACAATAAACAAAACAGTAAAATCAGAAGCAAAAAGAAAAGTAAGACATACGATGTGCCTTTAATAAGTTTTCATAGATTTTTATATTGATAGTACACGTATGAAACCCTAGTCGCCTTTGAAGTAATCTCCTCCGGCTGCAATGCACTTATACCGTTACAACCACTTCTGGAAGGCTCCAAGAAAGTCCTCTTGTGTGAGCGTGTCAATGCCCCTCGTCTCAACCTCTTTCCTCAATTGTCTCATGATGACAATATCTAAGGTTTCCCCTGAGCTTAGGGAATAACCAAAAATCACAGGTAGCAAAGTCTGGACTATTGGGAAGTTGAGGAACTGTCTTGATGCCATGACAACGTCTTTCTTTTTGATCTTCTCTGAGCACCAGTGGGACAAACTTCATGCAAATCTTCCGTATCTTCAGTTCTTTGAGAATAATTGTGTGTACAATTCCCACGCTGACATCAAACTGTGCACAACGGTCCTTATCCATGAAATTCTTTATTTGGCCAATAAACTCTCCTCCCACACCTCTCATCATCCCTCACAGGCTCACTTCCTTCCTTGAATCTTTTATGTTACTCAAAAACTGATGCGCGATTCATGCAAGATGGTCCAAAAGCAATCTTGGCCCTGTCAGTGGGGCATTAGAATATGCCGACTGCTCCCCCCCCCCACTGCAGAGGGTAAAAGTCCCTCAACGGGGGTCCTGGATATGACCTTAAACTATATCCAGTGGTGAGGCCCCAGCTTGTGGGCTTTGGGGAGTGTGGAGCCACCCTTTAATTACCATTGCTCCCAGGTCCACTCTGACCCAGAGTGGTAGTATCTGTTTGGGTCCCAACTATGGGTTAAATAGAAACCGACGTGAAAACAACAAATATATTCTATTAAAAAGATTTTTCTTTAAAATCTTTGGATTCGGCATTAAATAACCCGAAAAGGGTTGATATGCCGTAAAACAAAAACAACCAACCAACCAAAAGCAATCTGAAGCATTCCATACGTTTTTGTGGCATTTTTTCCCCAAGCTTGAACCAGAATTTTATTGCATATCGTTCTTCTAAAGTGTCCTCACGTCCAGATTGCATTTTTGAAATCCATCAGCTGTGATCATCAGGCTTTAGTAGAGTGTGTTAAAATTCCTGCTGTAGCTGTTCATTTGAACGTAAAATCATAAAAATTGGTCAGTCATATCATAAGATGTATAGCAATGACATGCTGTATTTTCCAGAGGTTATGACAATTTTAAATGCCTGAACAATAAAGACATCTCGTATTTAAAAAAAATAATATTCATAAAATATTGTTTACTAATTTTTTTTTCTTTCTTTTTCGCATTTCTTATTTTTGAAATGTGTTTTAGCTTTTAGTTATCCATTGGGATTTTACTACAATATTGTGGGATTTACAGAAAATGAAAGTATGAATACTCACGAGCAACTCCTGGACAGGTCAGCTAGTATAAACCAGCCCTTACTCTTAAATAATAATAATAATAATAATAATAATAATAATAATGAGTGGCAGGACCTGTAGAAATTCCACATAATGAGAAATATACTTAATCGATATGTTTTCATAAAACTGATATTTTTCTGGATAGCATAAAAACTTAGTTTTTGAACAGAAAGCACAATTTATTAACATTTGTATGAAAATAGTATCCATTGTATTTTAAATATAAAACAGAGCCAAAATGAGATAAATTAATAAGTACTAATAAATACTCAGAAAGTAATATTGTGCTACATAGTTCAATACAAATAATTAAACACATTGTAATAGACAATCTTTGATTTACTTCTTCCGTCCAGCCCTTCTTGGCAGACAATGTTTTTTTACCATATTTCTTTCGAATGTTCCCTTTTTTACATAACGTTTTGATGACTTGCTTCTGCATGTTAAAATTACTATGAGTTCCTTTCTCACACGATTGCAACAATGATCATATATTATTATAATGATATTCGAAAACGAGGTTACATCAAAGAGAGGTCATTCTCATATTCTTGTCCAGGGTTGCTAGATTGACCTTTTCAAAGCCAAATTTCATGAATTCGACCTTTTTCTGAAGCAGTTTGGCCTTCAAAAATTGTATTTGTTTTTTTCCAAAGTGTTACGTATGGACTAACTAAGGAAGGAATAAGTAAAATATTATATGAATAATAATAATAATATTATTATTATTAACAATAATAATATTATTATTATTATTAATAATAATAATAATAATAATAATATTAGTAATAATAATAATAATAATAATAATATTCATAATAATAATATTAATAATAATATTAATAATAATAATAATAATAATATTAACAATAATACTGACAATGATAATAATAATACTATTAATAATTATAATAGTAATAATAATAATAATATTTATAATAATAATAATAATAATAATAATAATAATATTAATAATAATATTAATAATAATATTAATAATAATAATATTAATAATAATAATGATACTACTACTACTACTACTACTACTACTACTACTACTACTAATAATAATAATAATAATAATAATAATAATAATAATAATAATAATAATAATAAAACAATTGCATCTCAAACGTACAGACAAGTGGTACAAACGTAAGCCGGCAATAGTACTTGAAAACGAGAATCACAGTCCTATGGGACATGGACATACAAACGGATAAACCCATCCCAGCAAGAAGACCAGGTGTCGTAATAATTAACAAGAAAGAAAAATCCTGTCAAATCGTGACTTTGCTGTTCCAGCTGACCACAGGGTGAATATCAAAGAAAAAGAGAAATGAAGCAAATACACAGAGCTAGCCAGAGAACTGAAAGGGATATGGAAGATGAAGAAAATCAAAATAATACCTATAATAGTAGGAGCACTAGGAACAATCCCGAAAAACTTTGGAAAAAGAATGGGAGAAATTGGAATCAAAGGAATGACTGGAAATATACAACGAACAACAATCATGAAAACAGCTGAAATATTAAGAAAAACCCTTGAATGTGGAAACTATGAGGGGTGTGCAAGAAGTAATGCCCTGACCCACTTCCCATAGCAGCAGAGCAACGAAACTTTGCACAGTTATTAGTCTTTCTCTACATAGGAACCACCCAGAGTTATGCATTTCTCCCATCGTTTGATGCAGCTCTGGAGAACGTTTTTGTAGAACACCCTAGGTTGGTCCTCCAACCACGACATGAATTCAGAAATCAAGGCTGCATCATCTGGGAAACGCTTTCCTTTCAAAAACAACTTCATGGCTGGGAAGAGGTGAAAGTCAGAGGGTGCAAGGTCAGCAGAATAAGGAGGATTTCATAACCACACGCCCATGCTTCTGATCTGGCATCATGCGAGTTGTGGACTGGAGTGTTGTCCTGCAGTTGTCTTGCTTTGCCCCACCTCTTGATTTTGATAGCTTCCCTTAATTTCCTCAAAAATGAAGCATAATAGGCTCCTGTAATTGTGGTACCCTTTGCCAGGAAATCTGTCATCACTACTCCGTCCTGGTCCCAGAAGACTGTGAGCATAATCTTGCCAGTGGAGGGCTGCACCCTTGCCTTCTTTGGAGGTGGTGAGTCCAAGTGCTTCCACTGCATTAACTGGGCTTTGGTCTCTGGATCATAGTGATGGACCTAGGTTTCATCCTGTGTAATCAGTCTTTTGAAAAACTTTGACTCATCTTCTTGGCACATCTCCAAATTCATCCTCAAGCACTCGACGTGTTCTCGCTTCTGGAATGGTGTGAGCAACCGAGGAATCCATCTGGCAGACACCTTATGCATATGCAAATAGTCATGAATGATAGTTTCCACAGACCCAGTACTAATCTTGACATCTTGGGCTATTTGGCGAATAGTAATGCGCCGATCTTCCAAAATAGCAGCCTCAACTTGACGGACAGATGCCTCATCAATGGCAGAAGAGGGGCGACCAGGTCTGGGAGCTGTTTCCACAGACTTCCAGCCATGTTTGAATTCACGATGCCAGCATAAGGCATTATCACCATAAGTTTCTTTCATTTCATCAAAAGTCTCCTGTGGTGTGCGTCCTTTCAAATACAAAAACCAGATCACTGCTCGACATTCAACAGACTCACACCTGACTCAGTTCAAACACCTGTAAAACAGAAACCCCAATTAGTTCAAATTAAATTTGCCACATAACTCGTAGAAATATAAATCATTGCACATGCAAAATTTCAGCTTGATCAGACAACATTACTTATTGCACGCCCCTCATAACAGACAGGAGCAACAAGCATGGGCCAGACAAATTGCTACTACAAAGGCAAAACACGAAACACTACATGGAACCAAGAACACTGAAACCACATATACATAAGTTCTCTAATCCAATCCTACCCCCATTGCCACATCACTGCCCCCACCCCCACCCCCCCAAAAAATGAGCGAGACCAAATAACCAAGTAGAGTCAAGGAGGAAGGAAAGACCAATGAACTGACCAGATTTCAGCCGAATAAGTATGAAGAGAACTGGGACCTTGGGGAGGCTTTTTGCCACTCAAATTTCAGAGAAGAGCAATGGCTGCTGTCAACGAGAAATCAATGGTAAGTTGCTGTTGCGATAACGCAAATTCTTTAGCAAAGGTTATCGAACAAAGGGGAGAGTACTGGAAATCTTGGGAATCTTGTTGTCACTCAAGTTATTATCAAAGAGAAATCTTTGATAATGTGCCCATGTGACTGATAGTGAGTAAATAATAATCTAATATATAAATAATCGTATATCGTATATATAATAATCTAATATATAAATAATCGTATATCATATATCGTATATATAATCGTATATCGTATATATAATAATCTAATATATAAATAATCGTATATCGTATATATAATAATCTAATATATAAATAATCGTATATCATATATCGTATATATAATCGTATATCGTATATATAATAATCTAATATATAAATAATCGTATATCATATATCGTATATATAATCGTATATCGTATATATAATAATCTAATATATAAATAATCGTATATCATATATCGTATATATAATCGTATATCGTATATATAATAATCTAATATATAAATAATCGTATATCGTATATATAATAATCTAATATATAAATAATCGTATATCGTATATATAATAATCTAATATATAAATAATCGTATATCGTATATATAATCGTATATCGTATATATAATAATCTAATATATAAATAATCGTATATCATATATCGTATATATAATCGTATATCGTATATCGTATATATAATAATCTAATATATAAATAATCGTATATCGTATATATAATAATCTAATATATAAATAATCGTATATCGTATATATAATAATCTAATATATAAATAATCGTATATATAATCGTATATCGTATATATAATAATCTAATATATAAATAATCGTATATCATATATCGTATATATAATCGTATATCGTATATATAATAATCTTATATATAAATAATCGTATATCGTATATATAATAATCTAATATATAAATAATCGTATATCGTATATATAATAATCTAATATATAAATAATCGTATATCGTATATATAATCGTATATCGTATATATAATAATCTAATATATAAATAATCGTATATCATATATCGTATATATAATCGTATATCGTATATCGTATATATAATAATCTAATATATAAATAATCGTATATCGTATATATAATAATCTAATATATAAATAATCGTATATCGTAATATATAATCATATATCGTATATATAATAATCTAATATATAAATAATCGTATATCGTATATCGTATATATAATAATCTAATATATAAACCGCTATATATCTGTCTGTCGGTTTGTCTCTCAGCCTGTCTCCATATTTTCAAACTCTATCTCCTCCAAAACTGAAAGGGGCCTCAAATGATTAGATTTTTTTACGGGCCGTTTTTTTATGGGTTTTAACTTGTAAAAATAGTTTTTAAAATGTCAAAAAAATGGGTAAAAATTGAAAAAATCGTTAAACATTTTGTACATTCATCGTCACCAGCTTTGAATGCTACAATTTCGATTTCGATTCTAGCTAATAACACCTAAATTCTTTTCTGTTTACTTTTAAAATCACCACTCTATGATAATATATACGAAATCTGGATGAATTAAAATATCATATTTAAGCGTATTGTTAAACAATAATAATAATAATAATAATAATAATAATAATAATAATAATGATAATAATAATAATAACAACAATAATAATAATAATAACAATAACAATAACAACAACAACAATAATAATAATAACAATAATAATAATAATAATAATAATAATAATAATAATAATAATAATAATAATAATGACGTAAGGTTATGTACTATTACTTTTGGGAGCTGTCAAGATTATTCTCATTCCGTCAGTATTGGCATTAATTTAAGAAAAGTAAAATCTATTTATGCAAGAGATTAAGAGAATTCATTTCATGTAAGTCTAATCAATATAAGCATCTTTGTTGATATTGATCTGTTGTTTTTTTTTTAATTAGTCTGATCAGTTTATGCAATATCAACTGGAATAACAAGTTGCATTGTTTTCATTAGACATAGACTCCCATGACTGTAATGTTATATATTTGGGGGAGGGGGGCTTTCAGCTGTTCAAAGGAAATCGTTGCAGGTTGTTGTCCGCTTGAAAATCGTGCGAATCGAAGAAAACGAAAAGGGAGAAAGGTGTGGATCACGTGAGGATCAACGTCATAGACAACGTTCGGAAAGATTATCTGTGAGCAATTGATTGGGAGCAAGTCGAATGCAACGTATAAAATGAAGTTTTTAGACCAGTAGTTAAAATGGAGATTCTCTCTCTCTCTCTCTCTCTCTCTCTCTCTCTCTCTCTCTCTCTCTCTCTCTCTCTCTCTCTCTCTCTCTCTCTCTGTCCATTTTTATTTCTCTTTATCTCTTTCTTTTTTTCTCTCTCTCTCTCTCCTCTTTCTCTTTTTTCTTCTCTTTCCTCTTTATCTCTCTCTTTATATATTTATTTCTCCCCTCTTTTTCTTTCTCTCTCCCTCACACACGTCCTCTCTCTCTCTTTCTCCCTTTTTATTCTTTATTTCTCCCTTCTATACCTTTCTTTCTCTCTCTCTCTCCCACCTTCTCTTCATCTTCTTCCCTCTAATTATATGATTAGCAGCAACTGCTTTCTTTATTTCTCCCATCCTTCTCATTCTTTCTCTCTTTTTCTTTTGCATTCTCTTTATCGTTCTTTCTCTCTATTTCGCATTCTCTTTATTACTCTCTCTCTCTCTTTCTCTCTCTCTCTCTCTCTCTCTCTTTCACCTCCCCATGCAAAGACAACGACAAAGGAGAAATTAAAGAACACGTTGCCATAATCATTTATCTCTGTCAAAATAACAAGATTAACAAGGCTTGATTTAGTTTCCTCTCGGTACCAATAAGTTCCAAGCAAAAATCATCATTATCATCCTCATTAGTTTTGTAACAAAATATGGCGGTTGTAACCAAATGACGAGCCATGTGCAAAATGACGTCACCATAAGGAAAAAGGAAAAGACTATAAAAAAGATGTGCACAGACCGACAATATTGAATTTCGAGAGGACAGAGGTCAGAAAGAAGGAGCACAATCACGTTTTATTCAGGAAAGTACCTGTAAATAAATGTCGTTGCTATAAAAAAAGGAGTCGAGTTATTACTTGTCTCATGTTCCTTGCAATGTTTTCTGTTACAGCATGTTGGGTCCCGGGTCTACATATTAACGTGTGTGTAAACGGGTGTACTACAGGATGGCCCACTTAACTAGCCTGATTGCCCTAATCTTTCTCTTAACGGCCAACTGACACCACAAGACAAAATGCAATTCTTTTTCCAACAAGATGGTGCTACATGCCACACGTCTCACAGATCACTGACAGGAGTTCATGATATGTTTACGAAAGAGAGAACAATAAGCAAAGGGTTATGGCCACCACGTTCCCCGGACTTCCATTATGTAATTCTTATTGGGGGGGGGGCTTTAAAACAAAAGGTTTATGCAAATAATCTTCAAAATTTAGACCAACTAAAAGAGAACATTATCAAAGCTATCAGGAAAATCACCAAACATTTACAATCAGTATCTGCAAATGTTGTTAAACGTGCCCAGAAATGCATAGATGTCAACCGGGAGTACTTTCAGCATCTTTTATAACACTACATATAATTTTAAACAATAAAAGAATGTTCCTCTCTACTACATTTTTCTGGGCTACTTTTAAGTGGGCCACCATGTATATTACAGCTTAACGGTTCAAACCTGTTTCTGGCCAGGTTTTTATTTATCCCTCCTCCTTTCAAATTAAGCCTTATCACTTCCTTCCATGTTCTCTTTTGCCTTACCGTGTCAACTAACCCTACTATTTCAACTGTTCTACATTTAATACTCCAAGAACTGTCATCCATGCTATCAATTTTACCAAACCAATAAGAAATACAATATTTAACAATGCGAATTAGATATTATTAAATACAATAAAACCGTCATGATCATCATCATATTTACTTATGTGATGAGAAGGTTCTTGATTATGTGAGGATTGATGCTTTGAACTATCGTGGAATTTCCACGGGTCCTGCTTCTTCTTCTTCTTCTTCTTCTTCTTCTTCTTCTTCTTCTTCTTCCTTATAATTATAGATGATGATAAGGATGATGATTTAAGAAATCTAATTTAATGATTAAATTCTTATTAAATATAGCATTGTCTAATCTTACTTTAAATTTAGACAATGGAATGGAAGGCATTATCATCTCATTTTTTCAATTATTTTTGGAAATCGAAATCGTAGTATTGATAAAAAGATAATTGATTTTTATTTTTTTGGAGAGATAGAGTGTTGAGTACATAGTAAGGGCTACCACTTGAATAAGTTTAATGCAGATAACGTTATAAAAAACAAATATATCAATTCATTCCATTGTCTAAATTTAAAGTAAGATTAGACAATGCTATATTTAATAAGAATTTAATCATTAAAATAGATTTCTTAAATCATCATCCTTATCATTATCGATAATTATAATAAAGAAGAAGAAGAAGAAGAAGAAGAAGCAGGACCCTCTGTGACTAAACCAAAATGTAGATTCCATGAACAAAGCTTCTTTCTTAGAACTGCACGCCTGTTGAACTCTCTTCCGTTTGCCTGTTTCCCATCTGACTACAATTTGCTGTCTTCAAGTCCAACATAAACAAATTCTTGATGAACTGACCCCTTAAATAATCCAATTTATCCAATTTCCACTACTAACGATTAATATATTATCCCATTGACTACTGTACACTCAGTAACCGTTATCCTCGAGTGGCCTCCAAGCCTTGATAAGTCGTGACCCCTATGTAAAAAAAAAACAAAAAAAAACATAAATATACAACGCAAGACTATATTACTTTTGTTCTTAGTTTTTTTTTCTAACATATTTTAATGTGTTTTTTTTCTTACAAATATAGTCTAACCGCCATCGAGTTAAAAAGACCAATAAAAGCATAAATATATAACACATAACTATGACCAAAGGCAAGAATAAATTATTTTTCTACTTAGGTGAGTTTTATGTGTTTTAATTTATTTTAACATTTCTCCTTACAAATAAATGTAGTTTAATCCCATCAACTTAAAAAGAGTGGGGAAAATTATTGATGGTGGTTTCAGCTAGACAAGTGTTTTTCATGAAAGTTTGGCAAGGGGGAACCATAGAATGGAGCTTAGACGAGTACTTGCCATGGAAATAATGATAAAGCAGAGACAAGCTCGTTACGTCTCTTCTGTGGGAAAGAAGTTGCAGGGAAGAAAAAAGTCCCCCCCCCAGTAAGCTATGGAGTCTATTTTGAACTCTGTCAAGGCAGGATATACTGCTTCTAGCAGTTCCTGCTCAGATGTGGCAACAGTACTCCATCGTTAGACGTACTTGGTTATTATATAGATAGAAAATTGCATCAGCAGCAAGATATCTACTGGAGTGGTAGAAGGATTCCACCATTTTACTAGCAACCTTGGCAACAGACTTGATGTACGTGTTCCATTTAAGATCAAGAGTAAAGGTCAAGCCCAGAAGCTTGTCAAAACATGGAGCCTCCCCAAGACCAGAGCCATTCATTTCAATTGATGCTAGATGGAGATCAGAGCGTTGATGATGTAAAGATAGACGCTTGGTTTTAGATGCATTAACCGTAACAAGCCACCTCTTTCCCCATTGTACCAGAGGAGAGAGAATCAGAGAGAACTTGGTCATTTACGGACTTTGATGTGTTGCCATAGCTGGTAGTGTCGTCAGCATAAATGTCTATGAATGATCTAAGGATGCGTTTTGGAAGATCATTAATGTAGATCAGGAAGAGAGTTGGGCCCAGGATAGACCCTTGAGGGACTCCATCATTAATACTGTGAGCTTCAGATTTCTGCCCATCAATCACTACTCTTATGAGCCTATCAGAGAGAAATGATTTAATAAGTGAGAAGACATTTTCACCTATACCATAGCTAAAAATCTTGTGAAGTAAACCTTTATGCCATACCCTATCAAATGCCTTTGATATCTCAAGAGCAATTGTTCTAGAAAGGAAGCCTTTGTCAAGAGATTTGCTAATCCTATGAGATATAACCGTAAGCACATCTGCTGTGGATCTAGCAGAACAGAAACCATATTGCATGTCACTAAGAAGGTTATTTCTGCTGAAATGGTTGACTACTTCTCTATTTAACACAGATTCCAGAAACTTACTCATCACGCACGGGAGTCTTATTGGTCTGTACTGAGAGGGAGATGACCGATCACCAGAATTTTTAAATACCGGGCATAAACAGCTTTGTAAGTATGGGAACTAGTTCTGGTTTAAGCTTTTTCAACACTATAATTGGAATGCCATCAGGGCCAGTTGCTTTACTGAAATCAAGGCTAAGGTTAGCTTGGCAACATTACACACAGATATTTGTAAGTGGCATAGCATGTTTTCTGTTACAGAAGGAAATACGGAGGAGGGGGGTCATATCCTTGGTCAAAAGAATTGGAGAAATCGGAATCAGGGGGATGAATGAGAAAATACAATGGATAACACTAATAAAAACAGCTGAAATCTTTAGGAAAATCCTCGAATACAGAAACTAATAAAAACGAGCTACAAATACCAACCAGTCATACAGAAACTGCAACAGAAGTAAAACAAAAAGAGGAACATCACATGGAACCAAGAAAACTGAAACTGCAAAACTGTAAGTTAATTATGCTACCCCCCCCCAAAAAAAAAAAAAAATTGTAGTGTCAATATCCACACTGGCACCACACCTAGATAGTCGTGAAGTGTCAACAAGGATTGAAAGACCGAAGAGGGAGAACACTAATCAACCATCCACAACATAGATGAGTATGAAGAAAACTGGGGCCCGGAGGAGGCTTGTTGCATCCTGTGAAAACCAATGGTTGTTGTCAGTGAGAAATCAATGGTAAACGGCTGTTGCAATAACACAAAGTCATTTGCAAAGTTCATCCAAAGAGGTAGAGAGTACTGGAAATCTGGGGAGCCTTATTGTCACCGAGACCCCAGTGAACACAACTGGTTGTTGTCAGTGAGTAATCTATGGGGATGATCTGTGTGAGAACTCCTGGTGAGTACAACAACAACAAATAATAATAATAATACTAATAATAATAATAATAATAAGAAGAAGAAGAAGAAGAAGAAGAAGAAGAAGAAGAAGAAGAAGAAGAAGAAGAAATAATGAAAGTAAAAAAAAAAAGACTCCAAACAATGCCGGTTAGATTTGCAAAATATGGAACTAGTGTGTGAACGTGACTTGACCAGTTCTCATAGATTACCAAAGTTAAGCAATGCTGAGCCTGGCCAGTACCAGATAAGTGATGATTTGGGATGTAGGAGGACATTGACACTTCCAACAGCTTCGGCATTCCCACCTGGCCTCCAGCTGTCTCGACCCTGTCCTGCCACTGAATCAGGCTGAGACGAAAGAATGAGGTTGCCTCTGCGAAAACCAGTTTCACTTAAAACAAACTCCAAGAGTGTGTCATCTGTCATCGCTAGGATCATCAGAAGGTATTTCTCATTATATATAAATAAACACACACACACACACACGCACACACACACACACACACACACACACACAAACACACACACACATATTAGCAATGGCACGACTGCAAAATTTTTGTTATTGCATTTAAACATTTAAAAAATCACTTTCGATTTCCCAAGTTTCAAGTGTTTAATTGCAAAGCGTACTTACTATATATATGTGTATATGTGTGTGGTTATGTGTGTACGTACGTATGTATGTATGTATGTATGTATGTATGCATGCATGTATGTATGTATGTGTATTTATGTGTGTGTTTGTGTGTTTCACGCTTTCATACTGAAATCATTTGGTTCTTACATTTTTCAAAATATTTTTTAAATAATATTTGTATTTAAAAATATTTAAAACGACTTGTAAAATATCATCCCGTTTTATTCTGTTTTCATATTTTTTTTTTTCAGTAATTTACCTTTCAGATGATTGAAATTTTATTTATTGATTCTTATAACTTGTAACATTTTAAGATTTATATATAACATATATTTTCTATTTTATCATACAAAAAATCTGAACACTTTCTTCCAATGTTTTTGAATATCGTTTTGAAATATGATTCTGTGATGAGAATGTTTCAGATCATCTAATGTCAAGAATCGTGTTTCGCCGTTTTTAAGTTTTAATATTACATTAGTTATTTTTCATTTTCTGTAATCTGTTATACTCTATCCACTTATAATATAAGCGCCACTTTCTCTGTTTGTATGTCCGTCCGTATTTTGAATTCTTTTAAAGGGAGATAATTACATGAAAACTTCCGGTTTCAAATGGCGCTGATGTTGTGGAGAACAAATACTACTCTTTAAAATATTTATTTGAAGAAAACATACAAAAATACATTTTAAACATTTTAAACAAAAGTGTTAGAAAATGGGTTTTGTTGTGTCTGGAGAAATGGGGGATATCGGAATAATGGGGCATTCGAGTAATAAGTAGACAAGCTCATTGTAAGTTAAATACAATTTATTTGTGACAAAAACATTAATTATTTGCAGTGCAATATTCATGTGTCAAGCAAATCGGCCATATGTTCCTCGGTTCCTTTCGGAACTCTCTAGTCTTTCTAAGGATCTATAAAGGGCGATAACTCTTACTTTCTTTATTAAAGTAATTTCCTCTTTAGTCGCTATAACACCTCCCCTTTGAAATATGGTGCTTGTAGAATGTTCGATGTGGGTCTATTTGTAGAGTTGAAGTTGATTTGCACTTTCATCGCATTCTTCGGATTGAACCTTTCTTCTCAGACTTGCTTTGTTTACTGCATGTTGCTTGAACATTTTGAGGTAATTCAAACATGTTCAGTAAAATGTTCCATGGAATGATTGTTTTATTTGATCGTCTCTTTAGAAGATATGAGTGATGTAATTGATTTGCATGTCTGACCCAAATAGATGATTGTACATCCACATCATAGATTAAATTACGACAATGATGTACTTTGTGACCTCGTGTCCATTTTTCTTTACCATTGCAGTAGTCTTTTACCAATACAGGTTGTCATGGTAGGAATTTACGTGACTTTATTCCATAATGGCGATTGAACTGGTTTTGCATAGTCATGTTTCTCTTGCGAAGATTATTTGATGGTGGATGAATAGCATCCATTGGTAAATGTAATTTTCTGTTCATCAATGCTTTAGAAGGAGACTTTGCATTTAGGTAGTTCTGTAGCTATTTAGAAATATTTCTATGATCTCTCAAGTAGTTCTTTCTCCTTTTAACTTCAAGAGTGCTCTCTTAAATGTGTCAACAAAGCATTTGGTTTCGCCATTTGATTGTGGATGGAAAGGTGGAGATCTGAGATGCTGAATACTATTTTGTTTACAGAAGTCAGAAAATTCTGCTGAGGTAAATGCAGTACCATTATCAGAAACTAAGATTTCAGAAACGCCCAACCTGCTGCAAATTTCTTGTAGTTTCTTTACAGTTTCATTTAAGGTAGTGTAGTTCATCTTGAAGACTTCTGGCCACTCACTGTAAGCATCAATCAATATTAAGTAATGTTGTCCATTAATTGATCCTGCATGGATGCACTGTTGTTTTCCGAGGAGACTTCACAACCAGTTGACATTTGGCACAATTTTTTACAAGTTTTTACCTCTAATTGCCTGTCCATGTTTGGCCAATACACATAGCCATGTGCCAAGGCTTTCATCTGATTAATACGCTGATGTCCATAGTGGAATTGCTTGAGAACTCTGAATGGGACAACAACACGTTCTCCAAAAAAAAGTGTTCCATTGATCTCGGATAAAGATTTCTGAAAAAATTGTTGAAGTCGCTGGTCAGTGCATGTTTTTGGCCACCTTGTGAGATGAAAATGTTGAACTTTTTATAATAATAGATCTGCAGCTGTAACCTCCTGGATCTCTTTGAAGTGGCAGGTAGCGATCTCACTATGGAAGCAAGTGCAGAAACAACTTCAAGTTCCACAGATATAGCAGCGATGACTGTGTTTTCCACTAGTTTTCAAGGATAAGATATGAGTCCAGATAACGCATCTGCTTCGCCAATTTTGCTGCCTGGTTGGTGCTTTACAGAAAAGTCATAATTGCTCATCTTTGTAAGCAGTTTGCCGTATAAACTGGAATTCCTTTCCTGGAACCAAAAATACATATTAAGGGCTTGTAGTCTGTGATCAGAATAAAATGATGGCCATATAGCATTTTGTAAAATTTCTTTACCTTGTAGATAATTGCTAGGGCTTTTTTCTCAATTTGGGTATATTTTCTTTCAATAGACTTCAACGATTTTGATGTGTGTGCAATGGCTTTTTCGCTTCCATCAGAAAAATATATTACTGCCCCGACTTTATAGTCCGTCACAATGTCTAATGATGGATTGTAGTGTGTCAACAATAGATCAGAACTAAGAAGTTTTTTGATTTTATCAAATGATTCTTTGCATGTGCTTGACCAGTTCCATTTGGTATCTTTTTGTAAAAGATTATTCAGAGGTCCCTGTAACTTGTGTTGTTCGGTTAAGAAAACCCCATAATGACTTTCAAGGCTCATAAAGGTGTTGCAACATCCTTTGGAGGTGCCATGTGCTTTATTGCCTGAATATTGTCTGGATCTGGTTTTCGACTATTTTTGTCAAATATGAATCCAAGGTATTTCACAGAAGTTTGGAAGAATTTGCATTTGTCTGGTCTTAAGTGAAATTCATATTGTTCAATTCGATCCAGCATGGCAGTAAGACAATGCAGAAGTTCCTCTTGGGATGTGCATGTAACGATTTATATCATCAATGTAGGCGGAAACTCCTGCCAATCCTGTGATCATTGTATTCATAGTTTGTTGAAATATTGCTAGAGCTGACTTGACCCCAAATGGAAGGCTAAATTGAAATAATCCCTTGTGAAGTTGTGAGTGTTGATAGTGAGAAGATTTTTGGAATCTTCAACTTCCTTTTGTAGATATGCGTCTGCAAAGTCCAGTTTTGCAAAACGAGTTCCATCGTTGAGTTTTGAGAACAGATCCTCCATTACAGATAGTGGATACTGATGTGTCTCCAGTCTATCATTTAGTCCTGTGCTGAAGTCATAGGCGTACTTTGCCATTAGCCTTCTTCAAAATGACAATAGGTGCTGTGCAGGAGGAGTAATTTGTAGGTTGGATTACTCATTATTGCAGACAATTCTTTTTCTACTGTAGCTAAAGCTGCGTATGATCCCCAACGCTTTGGTCTGAAGACTGGCTTTGCATCTGCCTTCAGTTTTTAAGTCGCTTTAACTTTAGAACAACATCCAAGTCCGTCTTGAAAAAGCATTGGTGAACTTTGCTTTAAGTATGCTCTTAAAATGTTTCAGCATCTGCAGCAGAAAATAATTGAATAATTGAATAAAAGAATTGAAAATAGAGTCCTGGCGTTTTCTGTGATTTTTACCTCTTGGCTGTGCAGTATTCATCCTGGACGTGTTGCAGTTAGTTTTACCACAAAATCCGTCCTTGCGCTCAGTGTTGACATGTTTGTCTTTCTCTACTCTTTTATTATTTCCATGGAAAGTGCTCGACTGAGATTCAATCTTTGGTTCATCATTGTCATGCATTCACAGTAAGTACTCCATCTTCTATCACAACCACTTTTTTCGTTTTTGTGTCACACATTTAACTGAATTTTTAGGAAGAGTGTCTCTTTCAGAGAACTTCCTTTCTATGAAACACATTATCATGTGATTGCTTTCCTACAGACTATGACATCGTCATCTTCAAATCCAATACTAACAAATTCATTCTATTCATCATTTTCATTATATCCTCTATTATTCAACTGACCATCTACACATCTATTTGAGCTTTATCCTCGAGTAGTTTTTAACCTTGACAAGTTTTGACTTGACAAGTAAATAAATTTTAAAAAGTAACTTTTTTTTCATCAATCTCATCTTTTCTTTACAGCCCTCTCCTGTAGAAAAGATGTTGTTAGTTTCTTTTTACTCTGTTGTGGTTTCTATGGAAAATGCTCGACTGAGCTCTAATCTCTGGTTCCTCATTGTGAGACGTTTACATCGAGAACTTCTTTTCCTACCACAACATCAAGAACTTCTCCTTCCTGTAACAGAGCGTAGATGTGTGTATGGCAGCTGTATGCAAATGATCGAGCCGTGTGCAAAGTGACGTTGTAGCAAAGAAAAAGAAAAAGATATAAAAAGAAGAATGTGTGCACAGACTGAGGATCATGATCACGTTAGAGATACGTGGGTGACGTCACATGCGAAATGAGAAGTCACGCATGGTAGGAGAAGGAGAAATAAAGGTATTTTGTTAAAACCTGAAACAATGAGTTAAATTTCTTTCCTATTCCTTGTCTTTGTCTTCCTTGCGATGGTGTCTACAACATGCTGGGTCTCTACATGTTGCAGTGGAATCGCTTCCCTGCAGACTACAACATGGTCGTCTTCAAATGAAATGTTAGCAAATACTAATCATAAACCACCCTCATAATCAATCAAATTTTGTTCATCTTATCCATCTTTAAATCCTTTCATAATATTTCTAATAATTCAACTCGCAATCCATTCAACTCATTTACTCATCCTCGAGTCGCTTTTACCCTTGAAAAATGGTGACTCATTAGTACAAAAAAAATTTAGAAAAAAATAAGTAAACTTAAGTTCCAAAATTCATAATGATTGGCTAATTAGTTTAGGAGTGAATCCTGTACATGCAAATGTATAAACATACTAGCAGATATACCTGCTGTTGCCCGGTATTAAACGTAACGTTAAATTCCTTTTAAAAAATACGAAGTAAGGAAATGGAAAGAAACTGAGACATGTGCATGTACGTATCATGTTCTTGCGAAATAGTTCATTTCTTGTAAGTAAAAAAGTAATAATACTCAAACCGAGATCGAAATCGAAACCCAAAGACACTGAGTCAAGTACGATAACCATTAGGCCATTTTACCACAACCTTTAAAAAGTGCTTTCAAAGCTACTTATTCTTAACATAAGGAAGGTGTCATGTTAACGATTCGCAGATGCGCAGTTATGAAACAGTTGATAAACAGATAAAAATCCGATGATCCCCAAGCATAAATTTTTTTTTCAATTTTAATGTCTTAGCAGCTCTTTTTTTCTGGATGAAAACCAATTAAAAAGTTTTCCACATGTCTGAATACGCTATATACCAAATTTCAAGTCTGTAGATAAAATATTCGTTGAGTATATAGGTTGAGTGTTATCCTCACACACACACACACACACACACACACACACACACACACACACACACACACATTCTAACGTTTATAGATATATAGATAAATGCATACTTTTTTAAAAATTAAGATTTTCGAGTCCAACGATAGAAAAAAAGTTCAATCTTAGCTACGAGGATTCTGCTTCAAATCAAAATTTGAGAAATCTATGCTCCTCATATTTTTCTGAAAAATGATAATCGCTGCAATCATCTTTGGTATTTTAGTAGGGACTACCATGCATTATGCATCCAAAGTATAGGGTCTTGGGTATGACTTTAAAAGACATCCAGTGATGAGACCCCGTTTCTGGGGCTGTGGGGAATGTGGAGTTTCCCCCTTAGTTGCCATTGCTCTGAGGTCCACTTTGGCCCAAAGCGGTAATACCTGTTAGGGAATCTGGTGCTACCAGATTAGGCTGTCTGAAGATACTGGCTTTCTGACCAAAAATGCACCAAACATTGATGTTATTGTTTTTTTTTCCTTTTCCTTTGCAAAACTGAATCATGTTCTGCAAATTCCAAAACAAAAATGATAATTTTCTTTTACAACACAATCAAACAATTGTCTTTTAACTACAAAATCAAACCAAACAAAAAGGGTTGATATGCCGTAAAACAAAACAACCAAACCAAACACCATGAATAAATATTTAAAGATATAAAGAACTTGAAGAATAAAACCTTTTTTTTTTTTCCATAATTACTGGATTCAACATTAAATAAGCTGGAAGGATTAATGTTACAGTAAAACAACCAAACCAAACCAGAGAAAATGCTAACACGAATCGCTCTTGGTTAACACCTGCTGTTAATATGTTTTCACAAGAAGCGAACATGACACCCAGCTGTGATTTGGAAACTAATCCTGAGTTTATTTTCTCCGTAGAAAATTGGGGAAACATTCAGATACCAGTTTACAAGGAAAACAATTTCGTATTACTCTCTCCATGCGTGCGAGGATTTTGTTTTATTATCTCTGGTCAGACTACATTACACATTTACATAAGCATCCTCATGGCAGTTTTCTGAGCCTTACTACTTCCATGTGTAACAGAGCACAAATGCGCATATGGCGGCTATATGCAAATACCGAGCCGTGAGCAAAGTAACATCATGGCAAGGAAAAAGAAAAGGACTATAAAATTAACGTGTGCACAGACCGACAATGAAATTCAGGATGATAAGGATCACGTTCGAAAGGAGAGAGATGTTGTATCTCTCTGCCTGTTCTACAAGTATTTTAATCGATAATGCTCAGACGAACTACAAGCCCTTGGACCCCTTAGATGTAAATACTCTCGACAAACCCAACAGGCAGCAAAGTCCCACCCCTACACAGTAGAGATCCCTAGATCTAAGAAAGCCTTCTACTCTAATAGTTTCTTCCCCAGAACTGCTAGACTTTGGAACTTTCTTCTGGGTTCCTGCTTTCCCAACCGTACTGACATGCAGAAGTTCAAGTGTAATGTATATGTCCCCAATAGCAGTCCCCCACATCAAAGTGGCACTGTGCCTTGTTGGGCGTGAAAATGGAATTAAAAAAAAAATAGGAGGAGAAATAAAGGTCTTTTTTTAAAACCTGAAACAGTGAGTTGAAGTTCTTTTCTAGTCCTTGTCTTTGTTTCCTTTGTGACAGAGTGTACGTGTTGGTTCCGTTCAAACGTTACACGTGCTGGCTGATGACAAATTGGAAGATGATGTTTTTTTTGTGACATCATCGCTAGAAGATTGCTGTAGAAGATCAACTAGTTGATTCTTCAACAGGGACTCCCTCTTTTCTAGATATATTGCCTTCACCACACTTGAGGAAATTCATGAACCAATCAAGGGAGGCTATTTGTTGCCATCCAGAATGCACCACTTTGAGGAGTTAAATTGCTCCAATAGTACAAAACCAATTTGTGTTAAACTTTGTATCCGTAAAATAGCAAGTAAATAAAAACTATTATGAGGTGCCTTCAATAAGTTTCCAGACTTTTTTGTACAGGTATTTAAAATTATCATAGACTTTTGTCATTGCTATCTATCTTATGAAATAACTGCCCAATTTTTTATGATTTCAAGTTCAAATGAACAGCTACAGCAGGAATTGGAATACACCCTACTAAAGCCTGATGATCACAGCTGATGAATTTCAAAAATGCAATCTGGACGTGAGGACACTTTAGAAGAACGATATGCAATAAAATTCTGTTTCAAACTTGGGGAAAAAATGCCACAGACAAACATGGAATGCTTCAGACTACTTTTGAACCATCTTGCATGAATCGAGCATTATTTTTAGAGTGGCATAAGAGATTCAAGGAAGGTATGGAGTCTGTGAGAGATGATGAGAGGTGTGGGAGGAGTAAGGAAGTCAGAACATCAGAGTTGATTGACCAAATAAAGAATTTCATTATAAGGATTGTCGTGTGTCTATCGAGACAATAAGTGCACAGTTTGATGTCAGTGTGGAAACTATACGCACAATTATTCGCAAGGATTTGAAGATACGGAAGATTTGCACAACGTTTATCTTAAGAGTACTCAGAGAAGATTACAGACGCTTTGATCAAGATGGGTATCAAGACTGTTCCTCGCCCTCCCTATTGTCCAGGCCTTGCTCCCTGTGACTTTTGGTTATTCCCTAAGTTCAAGGAAAACCTTAGTGACTGTCGTTATGAGACAAGTTAAGAGATGAAAGAGGCTGTGATGATCACTCAAGAGAACTTCCGTGCAGCCTTCCAGAAGTTATGGGAATGGCACAAGTTCATTGCAGCTGAAGAAGATTACTTTGAAGGGGACTACAGTTTCACGTGTGTACTATCAATAAAAGTGGCCGTACGAAAAAAGTCTGGAAACTTATTGAAGGCACCTCGTATTAATACACAATAACATGTAATGTCTATTCTATGCACAAAAGACGTGGTGCTTAATTTATATAATTACTAGAAGAATTGTCCGTCTGTGGAATGCAATATCAAAGTTCCACCATTACCGATAATCATAGTGTTGTCTCTATTGCAATATTTTTGCTATTATTCCTAGGCTATGATTTTCCCAAGATTGGAAGGTTCTATTTATAGACTTGACCAATCAAATGAAGCCACACTCTGCTCGGAAACAATCAGAAACTAGAATCACTGAATAAAAGAGAGTCGCAAATCTGATAGGCCCTGAACTGGCATCTAAGCTTCAGCCTCTGTCCCATCGACAAAATGTTGCATCCCTCTGCCTGTTCTACAAGTATTTTAGTGGTGAATGCTCTGACGAACTGCAATCACTTGTACCCCCACGACATGAGCACCATCGACAGACCTGACAGGCTGCTAAATCCCACCCCCACACAGTAGAGATCCCTAGATGTAAAAGATCTTTCTACTCCAATAATTTCTTCCCCAGAACTGCTAGACTTTGGAATTCCATTCCAGGTCCCTGCTTCCCCAACAGTACTGACGTGCAGAAGTTCAAGTGTAACGTGAACCGACATCTTGCTGCCCAAATCCCTACATAGTACCCCAGTAGTTGTTGCCACTGATAGTAGCCCCTTACACCAAAGTGGCAATTGGCCTTATTTCGGGTGAAAATGTAATAAAAAAATAAAAAAAAAAAAAAAACATGTTGGATATTTTATAATTCCCGCACATGATTTTTCATGTCCAACACAAGAAGGAATTTTCTCCCCCGTCTGCACACTTGTACAGATAGAGTAACCAACAGAAAAACCCTATTCTTCGTCTTCATCTTGCTTTTACAATTCAAAGTTTTTCTGATTAACGACTGGCATTTTGCTTAGAACAAGATTTTTTCTTCTCTTCTGAAACCAAAATTGACTTCCAATTCAAAAGTCTCAACGGCCATCTGACACTCATTAACCGTTATCCTCGAGTGGCCTTTTGATCTTGATAAGTTGTGATCCTTTTCCTAGTAAGAAAAAAAATGAAGTTTTGCACCACTTTTATGTCCCGTTATCAAGGTTAAGATCAAGATATAACAATACTAAATCTGATGTCGTGAATCCTTATTCTATTTTTATAAAAGTTATAATTATTACATGATTTTGATTATAGAAAATATATTACATTTAAGACTTAAGCTCAAGGAGTCTTAAGAAGAAATTGAAATGTAAGAAATCGTGCTTAATTTGTGTCTGATCAAATTCAGTGAAAATTTGAAACATTCAAATTTTATGAATGAGAGGTTTTCACCGATATTATATACCTTAAAAACCTTTTAAAATACCCCAGAGACTGATATTTTAGTAATTTATAATTACTTATTATTAAAATTTCACAAAAATCATCTCAGAATTCTTGTTTTTATTCTCTTTGCGTGAAACTAAACTCACATTTTGACTCCTTGCGTCTAGCAGCTAGGTTCCAAAATTCATAAAGATTATTACTAGCAAGAAATGATATATGGAAGAAGAATTATGCTTCATACCTTTCTCTCCAGAGGTCCTTTGTCTTCCTGCTGCTGGGCACCGTGATGACTGTCCACCACACTGACACAATAAGACGATTGAGATATACCTGGTTTTTCTTCTTTGTGAACCACAAGACAACGACTTTTATTTTGGAATGTCTCAGTATTTCAGGAGTCTGTTTACGTGTCTACATGTGTTTGTTTAGCCCCACTTCTCGGCCTTTTCTGGAGCACGTCCACACACGTTGGTGACCAAATCCAAACTCTCTGCTCTAATCTTTTTGACCTGTCAGTTCCAGTAAAGGACACGACTACCAGTCGTGACCTCCAGTCATCTATTTGAATGTGGCGTGAACAGTATCACTTATCAATTATCGTTTTGGGTTTCTAAATTCTTATGTTTATAGCTGATTACAGCTAAATCTATAAACATATCACTTAACTATTTCCATAATTAACTTTCAGGTAAACTTATTTTACCAAAACAATATTTCTATTCTTAGCCTAGCAAGGTCAACTGGTATTGTCCACTTATAGATAGATAAATAGATAGATAGATAGATAGATAATCTATATATTAATACGATAGTGTGTGTTATTTTCTGTGTCACGCTTACATCCAAGTCGTTTAATTGTTATTGACTTTCATCTCTTGAAATAAATAATTTTACTAAGAATTCTTCATAAGTTTTGGTTTCGGTTTTGATTATAGCTGATGGCACTCAAGTTATATATATATATATATATATATATATATATAACTACTTCATTTACTCACATAAAATTAATATACGAAAGAGTGGATGAAACGCCGAATATTCAGTGTAGCTTAATCGCTATATATATTTTATAAATTACTAATTAGCTCTACCTACGTATTGAGCACTTTTGAAGTAAATACTTAAAGTTTACGCATAAATCTATACTTTCGTATATTAATTTTATGTGAGTAAATGAAGTAGTTATATATATATATATATATATATATATATATATATAACTTGAGTGCCATCAGCTATAATCAAAACCGAAACCAAAACTTATGAAGAATTCTTAGTAAAATTATTATGATATATATATAAGTTTTTGTTTCACTTTAAATCAAAGCTGATGCACCCAAGTCCCATGGATATATATTTTTTTGGAAATCGTAACTTTATGATATATAAAAATCGATAGAATATTAACTCTATAATAATATATACGAAATCTGAAAGAATTAAAATATCATATTTAAGCATACTTTACGACCCGGGCGTCCCTGCTAGCTTAGATAAATACTTTTGCAGTTTTAACAAAAGAGCTACAGTAATATCAGAACATCTCTATTTATGCTGAACATTTACAGAATGCCAACATCAATATATTACATATGAATGAGTTTGCTGTGGAATTTCCACAGGTCCTGCTAGTAGCTAATTAACAGTTTTAACCCTGCTATTACCTAACATTATCAGTTAATTGGTTTACGGGTGAATCCTGCACACACAAATATATTAACATAATAAATATGCTGTTTTATGACTAAGATTTAAAGTCCAATGATAGGAAAAAAATGTTTAATCTTAACTACGAGGTTCTTCTTAAAAATCAACATTTAAGAAATCTATGTTTGTCATATCTTTCTGGAAAAATGGTAATCACTGCAATCACCTTTGGTGTTTTAGTAGGAACCACCATGCATTATTCCTCCAAATTGAGGTCCCATTTTGAAGGCTGTGGAGAATGTGTAGTTTCCCCTTGGTTACCATTGCTCTCAGGTCTATTTTAGCCCAGAGTGGTAATGTCTGTTAGAACATCTGGTGCTACCAGATCAGGCTGTCTGACCAAAAATGCACCAAACATTAATGTTAATTTTTCCCCCTCTTTTCCAAGACTTAATTGTGTTCTGTAAAGTCAAAAACAAAAACATTTTACTTTTATAAAGCAACCAAACCAAACCAAACACCATAAATAAATATTTGAAGAGAATTTGAAAGATAAAAACATTTCCCAAAATTATATATTCGACATAAAAGAACACTAAAATCGTTAATATACCATAAAACAAAACAACCAAACCAAACTTCATGAATAAATATTTAATGAATTTGAAGCATATAACTTTTCCAAAATGACTGGATACAACATTAAATAACCCGAAAAATAGGCACGAGGGCAAAACAAATGAACATATATCTAAGGAAAAGGCAGAAACACTAGAGGATGACCTCCAATCTGTAGTGGAATGGGGACAAAAATGGATGGTCACATTCAATGCTGCCAAGACTAAGCTTGTTTCCTTCAATAATTACAAGAAACCTTCTCTACCACCAATAGCAATGGCCAAGAGCACATTACCCGAAAGTACTTCCTTTAAACTCCTTGGCCTAACGTTTACAGGAAACATGAACTGGAATAGATACATTGAGAGCATTGTCAAGGTTGCTGCGAAGAAGGTGGGCTCTCTCTACCTTGCTAGAAAACTACTTATGCCTGAAAGTATCCTGTACCTCTATAAGGCCACCATTCACCCATGTATGGAGTACTGTTGTCACATTTGCATCTGCTACTTGTCTCTCACTTCTTGACAGGGTTCAAAAGAGAGTCGCTAACCTGATAGGTCCTGAACTGTCATCTAGGCTTCAGCCTCTGTCCTATTGACGAAATGTTGCATCCCTCTGCCTGTTCTACAAGTATTTTAATGGTGAATGCTCTGACAAATTACAAGCACTTGTACCCCCTCCACGTGAATATCCCTGACAAACCTGACAAGCAGCTAAATCCCACCCCTTCACTGTAGAGATCTCTAGATGTAAGAAAGCCTTCTACTCCAATAGTTTCTTCCCCAGAACTGCTTGACTTTGGAACTCCCTTCCGGGATTCTGCTTTCCCAACTGTACTGACATGCAGAAGTTCAAATGTAATGTGAACAGACATCTTGCTGCTCATCTCCCTTCATAGTACCCCCTGCAACTTATGTCCTCGACAGTAGCCCCCTATTTCAAAGTGGCATTTTGCCTTGTTTGAGGTGAAAATTGAATTTAAAAAAAAAGAAAGAAAAAAAAGATTGGTATCCAGTAAAACAAAACAACTAAACCAAACTAAATGCTGGGTCGATCACCCTTGGTTAACATCCGCTGTTAACATGTTTTCACAATAAGCAAAGACGACGTCTAGCTGTGATTTGGAAACTGATCGCTAGTTTATTTTCTCCGCAGAAATCTGGGGAAACATTCGGATACCAGTTTACATGGAAAACAATTTCGTTTTACTATCCCCATGCCCATGCACAATGGGATGAATTTCTTTTTAAACAATCTTACTACATCTCAATAAAGCCATTATACCAGGCGTTACTCCCAAGCACTATCTCACATTTGAAGTGGGTGGGTTTATTTGGGTTTATTGTAAGTTGGCTCAAGCTTCCTTATTTGTGAAGGAATGCCAATTATGTAGATATTTTTTTCTATCCCGAGTGCCACATTTTAAAGAGATGCATTTTCCCCACAGTGTAAAAAAAAAAAAAAAAAAAAATTAACTTTGCATCCGTGAGGTGGCAACAAGGTAAGTCGTACAGTGATGATGCTCCAGTGATTGTTATTACATACCTAAAAACACAAGTGTAAGTCATAGTACTGAAAAATACAACAGGAAAGTTTAAATAAGATTGAATACAAAAAAATAAATCAGAGAGGAAAAAATAATTATAAAAACAGAAAAAGCATTAAAAGATTAAATGAATATAAAATAGAAAAGTGTACAAATATCATCTAAACATAAGAAATACAAAATCAAAAAATAAACAAAGAAATAATATAAACTGAGAATGAACGAGGTGAGTCTAAACTACTTGTTCCCTTAAAATAGTGATTATGAATATATATATATATATATATATATATATATATATATATATATATATATATATATATATATATATATATATATATATATATATATATATATATATATATTTAAATAAGGGGTAGTCACAAACAATATGTATTTTTTAACATTATTTTATTATTCAGTGTCTTGGATTTTCATTGAGAATTATGTTTGGATCATTGTAATAATGTTTTTAAATCATTGAAATCGTTTTTACGCGTTTCAGACGTTCTGTGAAGCGTCCTCGTCAGAAATTATTTTCAAATGTGTTGGAGATGTAAAAATAGCATTTTCGTAGTTCATTTGAAGTGTTTCCAAGGGGTGGATGCGTGTAAGTGTCTACTATTCATTGGAATGTTCAATTTTTATTACTCTTTTATTGGGCTGTGGTCACTCCTGTGTTGTGTTTCTCTCTCTCACTCTCTCTTTTTGCTTGTGTTTGTTTTCTTTTCCTTTAGGGTAGGGTAGGGTATGTGTGTGTGTGTGTGTGTGTGTGTGTGTGTGTGTGTTTTCTTTGGTTTGCGAATGTGTGTACTGTTTTATAGTATTATGAGGTTGTTTTCTTCCCTAGGAAGGTGACTGTGATCCAAGGTCGTTACTAATGTGTATGTGTGAGAAGGGGGGGGGAGAATCAGCTCTTGATATTACTTTTTGGGATTCTTGGATTTTAGTATTGTGATTTTTTGTTTCAGTCCTTTCGGGTATTCTTTATATTATGTTTGTTTAGATAGAGGGGTGTATTTAAAAATATGTATAGAGGATATTTTAATGTTTCTATTTATTTGTCTCCCCATGTGTGGGTATGGCCAGACTCAGGATCGGTTCCTAGTGTGGGGAAGATCTTGTTCCCCAGAGGGGAGGGGCCAATTGGAGGGGTATAGGTATGGGAGGGGGTGATAGAAGGGATGATAGTTGTCTCAGTCAGGCGGGGTTTCTCCTCCACTGACTGAGGAGGGAGCGAGGTATTGGAACAGATATACTATGGTTCTAGGTGTTTCCTAGTGTTGTTGGTTTCGAGGTTAAGTAGGGTTGGTATTGTTCAGTGTGTTGTATTAGAGATAGGGGTGTTATATCTGTGTGTGGTTGTATGCGTGCATGTGTGTGTTTTAATGTGTCGGTTCTAATTTATGCGTGGGTGTGTATATGTATATGTATATGTATATGGATGTGCATGTGAGTGTGCCTTGCATTTCATGTTTCTGTTTAGTTCAGGAGTGAATCTTGTGATGAAGTTTTTTTCCTGTGTAAGTAAATAAAAATAATTGTCTGTTTGGAAGATTGGCATTATTTTGAAGCTATTTCCACTGCATGTGTGTACGTGTTTTGAAACATAGAGGTGTCTGTTATCTGCAATTTTGATGTTGCTCTCATGTAAGGCCACCCTATTGCTGAAATTTTTGGTGGCGCCCATGTAGGATTTGTTGCATGCTGTGCATCTTAGTGCGTATACTACATTTCTGGAGGTGCAATTTAGATCCTTTTTTATTTTGAATGTTTGTGCTGGGTTTTTGAATGTGTATGTGTTACCTTCTATTATTGTGTCACATACTCCACATCGCGGTTTGTTGCATTTTGTAACCCCTTTTGTAGTGTGTGGGACGAGTTTTGAGGAAGTTAGGATGTGTTTTAAGTTTTTGGGTTGGCGTTTGCTTTTTATTATTTTTGTTGTTTTAAATATGTTGTTTAGTTTGTCGTTCTGATTGAGGAGGATAAGGTTTTTTGTTATCTGTGTGACTAGTTCTGGGTTGTTTGTGTTGTGTAGAGACGTATGCTAAAATTTGTTCTTTGTTGTGTTCTTTTAGGATTCTTAGTTGGTCTATTGGAATTTTTTCAGCCAGTTCAATATATATATATATATATATATATATATATATATATATATATATATATATATATATATAGATAGATAGATAGATAGATATATGACAAATGTATTTTGGTGTCTGAACAGTAGCTATTTTTGGAATATTTTTAAATAATATAATGTTTAAATTTGTCCAAATAGTTACGAAACAATTGTAAAGAAAATTCACCATATGATTTTCTAATTTTATATTTTGTTGTCTTGGTTTTTGCAAAAATATTACACGCATACTCGATTATGAACACCGATAATCATGAAGCTTAATTAATTGAGTCGATTATATTGACTTTGACTTTATTGGTATATGAACATTACTGAATTTTAATGTATAAAAATTTTGATAAATATATATATACTAGCAAAAATACCCGTCGTTGACTGGGTTCAAAAACAGCCTACAGAAAATGGACTCTGATTTATGAAAGTATGATAGGTTATGAAAAGGAAGGGTTGATAGCTTCGAATTTTGGGGTATCAAAACCAAAGCCAAATATGATGAAAGTAAAAATAAAATAGATAAACCCCATAATTTATTATACCATACTTGTTCACACTGAAACACTTATCACAATATTCTGTGGATCTATATTAAAAAACCTTGTTAAACTTTGTGACATATTTCCATTCTATGGAGATCAGGCGCGAACGAACACCCCATAATTTTATTATACCATATTTCTTCAAACTGAAACATAATTACCAAAGTATACTTACG
>NC_136487.1:118222682-118227682 GCF_053919585.1 Euprymna scolopes
CTGTGGTCAAGACGTGACAGGTTCTAGAAACCACTTGAATCCAATGTTCAGTGTGTCCAGCAGGAAATGAGATTTTGGCCAAACACAATCAATCAGTTTGGTCTTCGCTGTGACTCTCTGGAATAGAGATGTTCCAGTTCTGAAGCTATTTGGCTTCTCACTGACATAACTGGGCAAGCAATGTCCTGCTTCAATGTGTCACTCAATTGATTGCTGAATGGACCGAATGGCATGTCTTCCTGCGGTTTTGGACGATTTCAAGGCATCAAGGCAGAAGCTTCATGTAGTAATGCATCCGACATCAAAAATAAAAAATCTTGTGATTTTCAAAAAAAAAAAAAAAAAAAACATTGTAAAAAGTACAAAAACATATATAATCAAGAAAAGATTAATTTTTAAACAAAGCTCAAGTCGATATTAAAAATTATTGAATTACATTTATATTTGGGTCTAAAATAGAATTTTTTTAGATCTATACTAGCAGAGCAGCCAGCGTTGCCCGATTGTAAAATATGTTTAAATATGATATTTTAATCTATGCCGATTTTGTATTTATTATTATAGCCCAAATTCTCTCTTGATTATAATATTGCGCCCAATATATAGCAGTAATTTCAAAAATTTTTAAAAAAAGCATGACTTGGGTACCATCAGCTAGAATCGAAACCAAAACATTTAGGGTTCCAGCCTTAGTCAGTACTGTTGAAGCTATCATCTGATGGATAAGAAATAGTTAAAAATTAACCAACTTTAACGTACAAACACGTACAAGAACACTTTAAATTCACATACACCTGCCAAGTTCCAATTCTTTTCAATTTTGACTCATTAGCAGCTATTTTCATCGGCTAAAAATCTATAAAAGAATCGTCCACAAAAAATGCAATCATTTGATCTGCCTAGCACCGCTCTGCGACCTTGCATTTTGAGATAGACAGACAAACATAATGAATTTTATAAATTAGATTACATTTCTCTTAGACTGTTTGTTTGACTGTTCATTCCACTTTTTTCTCAAACCCCCTGCTTGAAATATTGCATAGGCCTTTGTTGTGATAAAGTGCAGAGAACAAAATATTATGGCATCTGTTTAAAGCACAGTTAAGAATTAATAAGGATTAGTCACCACAGTAGAAGTATTCTTGGAAACTACTGAACCGATTTGGCTGAAATTTTCATGAATCTTTGATACGACAACGTGCAGCGAACTATGTCTTATGGTATCCGTTCAATGCAGAGTTAGAGGTTAATAGGGATTAGTATTTAATGCTAAAATGAGTACAAATTTAATCGTATTCAACTTTTCATTTGACATAACGCATTCATTCTAAGTCAACAGGCTATAACTTTTGTTTGTTGTTAACAGACAAAAAGTATAGCTATTTTATAATTTCCAATTTTCAATTTTTCCAATTCTTATTCAATTTTTTTCAATCTTGTTTCAATTTTTCCAATTTTTTTTTTCAATTTTTTCCATTTTTCCAGTTTTTTTCAATTTTTTTTTCAATCTTTTTTCAATTTTTCCATTTTTTTTTTTCAATTTTTTCCATTTTTTTTCAATTTTTTTTTTTCAATCTTTTTTCAATTTTTCCATTTTTTTTCCAATTTTTTTTCCAATTTAAATTTTTTTTTCCAATTCCTTTCTAATTCTTATTCAAATTATTACAAATTTTCACAGCATGTATTGAAACAAATCAGAGTTTTATGTTGAACGTTTTATGTTTTTTTCTTTTTGTGTATAGCAAGTTCATTCAATGTGATTTGTTATGCTGGAATTGTAAAATAGTAGTAGATGGGTTAATGAACAAGTTAGGAATCGTGGGTTTGCACCGAATTGATTTCTTGGTGAGGCACCCCTCTTATTTTCCTCTTTTTTTTCTATATCTTAGCCGGTGAAATTTGAAAGAGAAGATGTGTCTAGTTAAAGTAAAAGCATTAATTTGCGCCTATTAAAAATGGATACTCCTACTTGAATCAGATATTTTTTTAATTTTTATGTTTCTTCATTTTAAACAATCAAATTATTTTAGATCCATGCATCCCAAAACAGAATTTATTCAAGTAGGTTCAAAAGACAAAATATTTTATTTAGATCGGTCACTTCGTGGATTAACGCTTCCTTCTAGTTTCAATAATTTGTACCATAGTGGGTTCGAATCTCACACAAAGCATTTTTTTATTTTTTATAGCGTCCCAGTTATGTTCTAGTTTATATCAATCATCATCATGAGCATGAATAATTTTTTAAATAGAAAATGCCTGAAAAGTATTTAATAAATATTCTTAACATCTGATCCTGGCTATAAAATTCACAAAAAGCTAGGAAACCCGGCATAGACGGATACTTTAATATTTTTATTATTAATTTTTTAAGTCAGATTTTCATTCAATTTCCTAATTTAATGCATCTTTTATTAATGTTATGACCTCGTTGAATGAATTTGAATGAATCATAAAAAATTATATGAAACTCATAAGACAATATTAGCAAATCGATATCTTTTATTAACCAAATAACAAAAAAAAAATCAATATAAAATAAGAAATGCATTTCTAATAAAAATCATCTAATAATATTTCATTAAAATTATTTTATTCTTTTTTTTTTTTTTTTTCAATATTTTTTGCATTTGCTTCATAACTTAAAAAAAAAAAAAAAGAATCAATCATATTTTTCAATATATCGAAATTCCGGGCAATACACATTGAATAATATTATCCAATTTTATAATTCAGAATGTGATGATAAATTTTGTTTTGCGATTTTCTCACAATTTATACAAATGCAAGGCCGGAAAAATCAATGAATATTAAAGCAAACATGATGAATTCAAAAGCCCGAAATCTTGTTTATTGGATGAGTTCCACCAAATCAGAGAAACTTGTTAATTTGCACAGAACTAGCTGACCGCTACTCCGGCGTTGCCCCCTCTTCCCTGGGATGGAAAATATGCTGGACATAAATTTCTCCCTCCCTCTCTTTCTGATTATTTATATATATATATATATATATATATATATATATATATATATATATATATATATATATATATATATATATATATATATATATGTGTGTGTGTGTATATATGTATGTATATATCCAAGTTTGAGGTATTCAAAAGTAGGAACTAATGAACTCAATGAGGTTGTTAGATAGTGCTCGATAACAAGAGCAATATATTTTTTATTATTTATTAAAAGGTAAATAGTTACATTTGGTCGCTACAAACAGCCATCTGTTTCAGTCAATGCGACTTCATCAGGCGACCCTGAATCATCTGACACTAAAGAAAAAAGAAAAAAGTGAGCTCTTCAAAAAAAATAACACAAATGTTATAAAAGGTGGAAATACGACTTCTCCATTTCTTTTTATCCTTCTTTTTTAGAGAGCTCGCAACTTATAACATCTGTGGGTTTTTTTGAAGAGCTTACTTTTCTTTTTGCTTTAGCGTCAGATGGTTCAGGGTCGCCCGATGAAGTCTCATTGACTGAAATAGATGGCTGTTTGTAGCGACCAAATGTAACTGTTTACTTTTTAATAAGCAAAGAAAAAACAAATATATATATACACACACACACACATATATATATATATATATATATATATATATATATATATATATATATTGATATCTTCGTTCAGTCTCAAGAGACAATGGACACCCATGTAAGAGTAGCTGTACATGTAATCGTGAAGCAAGGGTTGTGCAATCTCTAACCACACCTTTCCTGAATCGGCACTGCTTGAGTCCAGTGGCTATGAGAGGTCCAAGACTGACTAAAAACAATACCGAGATAAACAGACAGTACATACAGCACCTGGAATTCCAAAATAGTCACCCATTTTAGTACTGATCAAATTCAACGTTGCTTAACTTCAGTGATATATATATATATATATATATATATATATATATATATTGAGTAAAAAGATTGATAATTTATAATTAAAAATCGGTTTCAAAAGGAAGAACAAACAACATCAATAAATTGTACGATCGTTTCGGAAACGATGTTTTTATTGAGACAGACAATACGTCTTGAACAATAATTTTATCATTTACTTTTATAAAACAAAGTCCCCTCATCAGCAAAAAGAGTGGGTGGGGGTTTAAAGACACCAAAAATAAAACTAGAATTTTTTTACATAAGGCAGATATATCTGGAAAATATTTAAAATATAAAGAAAAACAGTTACTTATTTTGATGTTACTAAACAGAATAAAATAAAATAAAATAAAATCGGGTGGAAAAGTAATGTTAAGAGGGGATATATTAATATTTCTAATAAAATATATATATATACCTTTTATTCGCCCGCCTTTAAAGCCCGTAAGTATCATAGTTAATCCATTCATTGGGATGTTGTTAAATATAGTTTATGAATGGTTGAAATATATATATATATATATATATATATATATATATATATATATATATATATATATATAGAGAGAGAGAGAGAGAGAGAGAGAGAGAGAGAGAAAATAAAAAAGGAACAAACCGTATTATGTGTTCACCATTATATATATATTTAAATTTCAACAGATATATCTTTTTCCCAATAAGAATATAAACTTGCGTTCATAGTTTTAAAATTAAATTAACGACTATATGACGTCACTAAAATTTCCTTTCTCTTTAACAGCGCCAGCCCCCCTTCCTTTTTGAATTTCCAACATCAATTTTTCCGTTTCTCTTAAATAGAACTGCGTCACACTGTGCACGTGAAACTTTTTCAAATATTTTTTGTACTGGTATATTTTTTGGTTTCTTAATCTCATTCACCCAGAGGAAGTCTCGAAATAAAGACGAAACGTTTACATAATACGTTTTGTTCCTTTTTTATTTTCTCTATTTTGTCGGAATACTATTTCCATTATTTTCATCATATATATATATATATATATATATATATATTTCTTCTGTTCTTGTTAATATGGACAACCACCAGCTGCAGGTTGCTGGCCAGCAGGTCAAAGGCAGCTTTGTTTAGG
>NC_136487.1:118230182-118255182 GCF_053919585.1 Euprymna scolopes
CGAAAGCTTGGTACCAGTGAACATTGCAAATTTGATTTCATATTGCCAAGTAGAACGAATCAGTTGGATTTCGCTTCTTAAGCTTCTTAAGGAGTTATTCGGACTGAACATGTTCTTTTCCACAAGAGATGGTCATGTATGAATCTTAAGAAAACTGTTGAGCAGGACTACCTGACATACACGTCAGTAGTAAACAAAAACTGTGACAACTTCAAATTATCGGAACTCACGGTGGACGATTCAAATGCTTAATCTTTGCACAGGGTCTAGTATCCACAAAAAATTCAGAGATCCGAAGACGCGTTCTCTCAAACTTAGAGACAGAACAAGGCCTGACATTGCAGAAATTAGCAGAAGATTGCCAAAAGGCAGTATCACTAAAAAAAGATTCCAGGGATATAGAAGCAGGAGTGGTGTACATTAGGAAGATTAAAAAACCTGTCAGAAACTCAGGACAAAAAAAATTTGAGACTAGTCAAAATTTAAAAAAAAATACCCAAATTATAACTACAGAAAACGAAATTACGATAATAATCAAAGGAATTATAAAAAGACAGTATCAGGTAATAATTGCAGAAAATGTGATGAAAAACATTTGGAAAAGGATTGTCCTTACAAAAATATCAGGTGCTACAATTGCGATAAAATTGGACATAAGAATGTTTGCTGCAGAACAAAAAATAGAGTACACCAAATGAGAACAAACGACAAAGGGAAAAATAATTTACGAAAATATGTATCAGTGAATATTTTCGATAAACAAGTGAAATTTCAGCTTGACTCTGGATCGGATTTGTCGTTAATAAACGCCAACATTTGGAAAAAGCTGGGTAAACCGACTCTTCAAAGTCAAGTAAAGGTGCACAAACAGTGACAGGAGACGAAATAAAATTCGAAGGAGAGGTCATCCTGCCCATTAATTTAAATGGCACGACAGAGAAATGGAAAATCTTCGTAATTAAAGAAAGCGAGAACTTACTGGGAATTGACTAGATTGAAAAATTCAATCTTTGGGATAAACCAATGAACGCTTTTTGTAGAAAAATAACCAGTTGCACCACAACATCAGAAAATATTAAAAACGATCTAAAAAAGAAATTCCCAGACATATTTACTACTGGACTGGGAAGATTCAATAAAATTAAGGCTTCGTTCGAGCTAAAAAAGGATGCAACACCGGTGTTTAAGAAAAAATGGAAGGTACCGTTCGCCAGTTTAGACAAAATAAATAGCAAGCTAGATAGACTCGAAAAAACAAGCATCTTATCGAAAATCGAAACTAGCATCTGGGCAGCCCCTATGGTGTACGTAAAAAAGTCGGAACAAATTTGAGTCTGTGCAGACTTTTCTACAGGCCTAAACGATAAATTAAAAGACCACCACTACCCTTTACCAAGCCCTTAAGAGATATTTGTCCGACTAAATGGTGGCAAAATTTTTTCAAAAATAGATTTGTCCGACACCTATTTACAAATTCCGATGGAAGAAGAATGCTCAAAGATATTATGCATTAACACGCACAAAGGCTTGTTCAAATACAACCATCTACCTTTCGGGATCAAAGTCGTGCCGGCGATTTTCCAACAAGCAATGGATACAATGCTGAATGAATAGATTGTGTGTGTGCATACCTGGATGAACATAAGTGACACCAAGAGCATCTAAAAGAAGTATTCACAAGAATAAATGAATAGGGATTCAAGGTGAAAGAAAACAAATGCAAATTTTGTTTAGACGAAATCAAATATTTAGGGCAAATAATAAATAAAAACGGTAGACGCCCAGACCCGGAAAGGTCGACAGCAATTAAAAACATACCGGCACCACATAACATGACGACTCTACAGAGCTTCTTAGGTCTCGCAAACTACTACCAAATATTTCTCAAAGGAATGCAAGACCTAAGAACTCCGCTTAACGAGTTATTAAAGAAAGAAACACCATGGATATGGACAAAAGAGTGGCAATACGTATTTGAGAAATTTAAAAATACGCTGACGTCTGATCTATTTTTAACCTATTACGACCCAAAATTAGAAATAAGTGTTGCAAGCGATGCAAGCTCGTATGGTATAGGAGCATGTATACAGCATATCCTGCGAAATGGATCGAAGAAACCTATAGCTCACGCCTCCGGCAGAAAAGGCTTACTCTCAAATAAAAAAAGAGGGGTTAAGCATTATTTTCGCGGTGATGAAATTCCACTGTTACCTGTACGGGAGACACTTTATACTGGAAACAGATCACAAGACCCTAGTGACAATTTTCGGCTTCAAAAAGGGCTTTCCAGTATATACGGCAAATCGCCTACTCCGTTGCTAAATTATGACTTTCAAATAAAACATCTGGATTAAAAAAAAATAGGTCATGCGGATGGCCTATCAAGGCTTATACCGAAAATGGAGGAAACCCTTGAAGAGTCAGTAATTGCAGCTATACGGTCCAATTATGAGGAAAAAAACATGGTGGCGAATATAATAAAAGAATTACCAGTCATGTTAACCGATATAAAAAGGGAGGCTGAAAATGACGATGTCATCACAGACATAAAGAAAAAAATAAGGGAAAATGATGAAAAAACGCAGAGCATATTTTCCGTATGCAATGACGTTTTGTTATATAGTGAAAGAGTTGTTATCCCGAAAACCTTGTAGAAAAAGATCTTACGTGATTTTCATACAGGACACCTGGGTATAAATAGGATGAAGGCACTTATGCAGAGTTACGTTTACTGGTGTAATATGGATGTGGATATTGCACTAACAGTAAACAAGTGTAAAGGTTGTGCGTTAGCTGCAAAGGCACCACCGATAGTCCATAAACCTTGGAAAAAAACTAACGATCCATGGTCACGCATTCATATGGATTTTGCTGGAGTGACCGAAGGACAATACTACTTAATCGTAGTAGATAGTTTTTCCAGATGGCCTGAAGTAAAGCGTTTCAAGAACCCGACGACAAATAACACAATAAGTTTTCTGCCTGAAATATTTGCACGGTTTGGTGTGCCAGACATTAGTCACAGATAACGGAACACAATTTACATCAAATGATTTCAAGGACTTTTGTGGCACTTTTCAGGTAAAACATATAACTACACCACCGTTCCATCCAAGATCAAATGGATTAGCGGAAAGGTTTGTATACACGATAAAACGTGCACTTAGAAAATCAATAGGGACCCCGACAGATAAAGCATTACAGCAATTCCTGCAAATATACAGGATAACTAAGAACCCAAATACACCATCGAAATTATCGCCAGCAGAATTAATGTTTGCTAGAAAAATAAAATCACCATTTGACAAATTAATACCAAAGCAAGCAATCGTCCATAAAACTGCGCACACATCACGTAAAAGGTTTAAACCTGGTGATCATGTATATTTTAAATGTACGAAAAATAATATTTCATATTGGGAGTTTGGTATGGTAGATAAATGTATTGGCGACTTGGTCTACATGATAAAAGGTCCAAAAGAGATACACAAAAGACATCAAAATCAATTGAGAAAACGTCATATAAAAGACAACGAACATGATAAACCTGATGAAAAGGAAGATCCAATTGATATATATGAAGCATGTGATATCGAACCACCACAAACCATGCCCGAACCGAGAAGATCGGGAAGGAAAAGAAAGTTTATAGAACCAATTATAATGAACCCCAAGAGGAAAAGATATTGAAATCAACACGACTTCAAATCTTGGGAGGGGGGTGTTGTGGAGATGCCTACTAATTAACATAGGCAGGTGAGTGAGATATATAAAGGTATCAGTCACCAATACCGGGAGAGTCCGGCAACAACCGTCAAATAGGCAAGACACCTGTGCTCCATCCAGTAAGACATGCAACATGCCACCTGCCGGAATATCTCCAACTGAAGTATATCTGAAGACATATAAATATGTATATAACTTTTCTTCCTAATATATTATTGTATACCTTTACTTTCGTGTTCTTGTTGATTATTTGTGCAGACACAACAATATATATATATATTAACGTGTCTGTGTGTCTGTCTGTCTGTGTGTCTGTGTACATTTTCCTTCGCAATAACTCTGTCAATTTTCAGTCTACAGACTCGAAATTTAATATACGGAGTAATGAGATTTGGGAAAATCGATGTGATCGGTTTTCGGCCAAAAATTTCGCTGTTAAGGGGTCAAAATTCAACGATTTGACCTTTGAGAACTCTACCAAACTCCTCCGACAATTTGAGGTCCAAATACTTGAAATTTTAGATATAGATTCATTGGACATGGATCTAACTTAAGAACTCGATTTGAACCAAAAACAGTAAATGTTAAGGGGTCATAGTAGGGGTCAAAGTTAAAAAAATTGACCGTTTTTATTTTTTTGTTTTTTGTTTTGCTCAGCATACACCTCCAAACACCCGAGCAACGCCGGGCTGAAATGCTAGTATATATATATATAATGAAATTATTAGTGTGTGAGTGTGTGTGTGTGTGTGTGTGTGTGTGTACATTTCCCTACCAAATTACTCTGTCAATTTTCAGACTCGAGATTTTACATAAGGGGTATTGAGATTTGGGAAAATCTTTTTAATCGGTTTTTGGCCAGAAATTTGGCTGTCAAGGGGTCAAAGTTCAACGATTTGACCTTTGAAAACTCTACCAAACTCCTCCGCCAATTTTGGGTCTAAACACTCGAAATTTTAGATGTAGGTTACTTGGACATGGATTAAACGTTTTAACTTGATTTGATCCCAAAACAGTAAATGTTAAGAGATCAAAATTGGGGTCAAAGTTTTAAAAAATTTGGCCTCTCAGACAATTTTTGGTCTAAACATTTGAAATTTTACATATAGTGTATTCAGACATAGGGCAAGCTTTTTAATCAGTTTTTGGCCGAAAATTTGGCTACCAAGAGGTATAAGTTCAAAAGATTTGACCCTTGTGATCTCTAGCAAACTATTCAGCAAATTTTGAGTCTAAACATTTGAAACTTTACCTAAAGGGTAATCAGATATACAGCAAGCTTATAATCAGTTTGTTAGTGAAAATTTGGCTGCCAAGTTGAAAGAGTTGACCTTTGCAGACTCTACCCAAACTCCTCCGCCAATTTTGGGTCTAAACACTTGAAATATATATATATATATATATATATATATATATATATATTAATTCTATTTTCACCCCAAACAAGGCACAGTGCCACTTTGATGGGATATAAGGTGCAGGGATACTATGTAGGGAAATGAGCAACAAGATGTCTGTTCACATTAAATTTGAACTTCTGCATGTCAGTACAGTTGGGAAAGCAGAGCCCCGGAAGGGAGTTCTAAAGTCTACCAGTTCTGGGGAAGAAACTGTTGGAGTAGAAGGCTTTCTTACATCTAGGGATCTCTACTGTGTAGAGGTGGGATTTAGCTGCTTGTCGAGTTTGACGGGGGTATTTACGTCGAGGGGCTACAAATGCTTGTAGTTCGTTGGATAATTCACTATTTAAATACTTGTAGAACAGGCAGAGGGATGCAATATTTCGTCAATGGGGCAGAGGCTGAAGCCTTGATGACAGTTCAGGACCTATCAGGTTGGCGACTCTCTTTTGAGCCCTGTCTGGGAGCGAAAGACTAGTAGAGGATGCACCAGCCCAAATATGACAACAACACTTCATACATGGGCGAATAGTGGCCTTGTAGATTTGGCAATGTTCTTAATGTATCTGTTCCAACTCATGTTCCCTGTGAACATTAGGCCGAGGAGTTTAAAAGAAGTATTCTCATGTAATGTGCCCTTGGCCATTGTTATTAGTGGTAGAGAAGGTTTCTTTTAATTATTGAAGGAAACAAGCTTAGTCTTGGCAGCATTGAATGTGACCATCCATTTATGTCCTCATTCTACTACGGATTGGAGGTCTTCTTTAGTGTTTCTGCCGTTTCCTTAGATATATGCTCACCCCTGTTATAGAGTATGATGTCAGAGATAATTTTATCAGGGAGGTCATTTATAAATACTAGGAATAATAAAGGCCCAAGGTACACCCGCATTTATATCATATTGTTTAGATGTAAAACCATCGAGGATAACCTGGATTCTTCTCTTACTTAAGAAGGATTTAATTATGTTAAGTATGTGTCCAGTGATACCATATAATTTGATCTTCCTGAGAAGACCACTGTGCTATACCCTGTCAAAAGCCTTAGATACCCTCCCCTGCTTTGTCCAGTGAACGGTATATATGTTCAGAGATTACAGTTAGAATATCTGCTGTAGAACAGGCTTGCTTAAATCCATATTGTTGGTTGGTCAGAAGTTTACAAGTTGTAAGATGATAGACTAGAGCTTGGTTGATTAATGACTCAAAAATTTTGGTGAAAAGCGAGAGGAGGCTAAAAGGGCGATACTTTAATGGGTCAGTTCTTTTGCCAGAATTCTTGAAAACTGGTACCACAGAAGCAGTTTTCCAGCAGTCAGGAAAGCAAGATTTGTTAAGGCATTTGTTGTAAAGTTTGGAGAGAACTGGAGCAACTTCGGCAGAGCATTTTTTTAATAGCACAGCCTGGATGAGATCAGGTCCAGATGGTTTTGTAGTGTCAGGGATTTTATGATATCGTGCACCTGAGAAGGGTTGATTTTCAGATCATCTATTGTGGCGTCAAGGAGGGAATGGTTTACTGGATCCAATGTGGAGTTTGAGGCAAATCGACTGGCAAGCACGTTAGCCTTCTTGGTTGCTGTGCAAACAACCTCATGATTGCTTGATAGTGGGGGAATTGTTGATTGCCCATTATTTACTACACTGTTATAGATTTTCCAAAAATCACGGGTTCCTAATTTCTGTGCTTCAATGCATTTTCTGGTGCTTTTTTTTTTTTTTTTTTTTTACAAGGTGGTCACCACTTATCAAGGCCTGGAAGCCACTCAGGGATGAGGGTCATTGTATGTACAGTACGTTAGTGTTGAGATGTTATAAAGTGTCTACTTAAGGAGGCGGTTCATTAGGAATTTGTTTACGTTGGACTTGAAGACATCCAGGTTGTAGTCAGGTGGGAAACAGGCAGACGGAACAGAGTTCCACAGGCGTACAGTTCTAAGAAAGAAGCTTTGTTCATGGAATCTACGTTTTGATTTAGGCACAGATAAAGAGTGGGGAAAATTTTTGACAGTGGTTTAAGCTAGACAGGTGTTTTTCATAAAAGATTGGCGAGTTGGAACAAGAGATTGGAGCTCAGACGAGCACTTGCCATGGAAATAACGATAAAACAAAGATAGGCTTGCAACGTCTCTTCTGTGGGAGAGAAGTTGCAGGGAAGAAAAAAGAGCTTCCCCCACTAAGCCACAGAGTCTATTTTGTACTCTGTCAAGGCAGGATAGGCTGTTTTTAGCAGCTCCTGCCCAGATATGGCAGCAGTATTCCATCCTTGGACGTACTTGGCTTTTATATAGATAGAGAATTGCATCAGTAGTGAGATATCTTCTGGAGCAGTAGAAGGATCCCACCATCTTTCCAGCAACCTTGGCAACAGACTTGATGTACGTGTTCCATTTCAAATCAGGAGTAAAGGTCAAACCCAGAAGCTTGACAAAACATGGGACTTCTCCTAGACGAGAGCCATCCATTTCAATTGATGCCAGATGGGGATCAGAGCGTTGATGATGTAAAAATAGGAGCTTGATTTTAGATGCATTAAAGGCAACCAGCCACGTCTTCCCCCACTGTACCACGCGCACGAGATCAGAGGAGAGAGAATCAGAGAGAACTTTGTCATTTACAGCCTTTGATGTGTTGCCGTAGATGGTCGTGTAATCAGCATAGATGTCAACGAATGATTTAAGTATGTGTTAAGAGAGATCATTGATGTAGATCAAGAAGAAGTTGGGCTCAGGATGGATCCCTGAGGGACTCCAGTATTAATACTGCGGGCCTCTGATTTTTGTCCATCGAACACTACTCTTATGAGCCCATCAGAGAGAAATGATTTAATGATTGAGAAAACATTTCCAGTTATACCGTAGCTGGAAATTTTGTGAAGTAAGCCTTTATGCCATACCTTGTCGAAGGCCTTTGATATGTCAAGAGTAATTGCCCTAGAAAGGAAGCCTTTGTCAAGAGATTTGCTAATCCTATGAGATATAACCGTTAGCACATCTGCGGTAGATCTTGCAGAACGGAAACCATATTGCGTGTCACTAAGAAGGTTATTTCTGCTGTGGTGGTTGACTACTTCTCTATTTGATATTTAATATTTTAGATGGTATGAATCGGTCTATGCCTACAATTAACCATTCAGTTAGGTCTGATACTATAGAGGGCACATCCTTTTTAAACATGGAATGCAGAGGTAGATCAGATATGAATGTACAGAAGCTATCCCAGTCAGCCATGGAGTATCAGTATAAAGTACGATGGAAGGGTACGTCTGGGGGCTTATTACATTTCATTTTTATCTTAACTGATACAATGGAGTCGTCGGAGGATCCTAGAGAAGAAAGAATAAAACTTGAACATAGCTCAGGGGAAGGTGAGAGAAAAAGGTCTAGAAGGCTTGCATACTGACCGGTAGTATCGGGCACATGGGTGGGCTCACAAACAATCTGAGTGAGGTCATAGGCAATGGCAAAATCATGACAGAACCTCCCCTCATCATCTGTCTTATTTAAGTGGGTCAGCCATTCCACGTTATGGACATTGAAGTCACCACAGATGTGAATGTTAGCCGAGGGATGTGCAGACAGGATGTGGTCTATTTTCTCAGATACACTCTTAAAGATAGTAACTCCGCTGTTATGGGGCCGATAGAGGGCAAATATGAATGCAGTGGTGTAAGCAAGTGCAACCCGGAACCACATATAAGGTTAATTAGGGTCTTCTCTGGAGATATCCCTGCCACACGGTAAGCCATTTTTAATGTAGATACATATTCCATGACCATGGCGATCTTGGGGGTCAGATTTAGATGTTAAGTTGGAGCATCCGTTATTTATGAACTCATCTAGGGAAGTGGTCGGCCCTATTCCAGTTTCACTTAGAAAGAATATGTCCAGTTTCATCTCCTGTAATTGGGAAGGTTGGAACATAGACCCCTGATGTTAGAGAAGTAGACATAGTAGTAGGGGTCTACGTTGGAAGATGGGGTTCTACGTTTATTTGAGTGTTTGTTTTTGTGATGTTTCATGTTGAGGTTTCTGTATTTGTGGAACAGGTCGGCATACTTGGTTAGAGTAGGATAGAGACGGAAAGCAAGAGAGAAAAGGACAAGAATTTTTTTTTTATGTAGCACATGATATGGTAAAGCTGTAATAATTACCCACTAGTATGGCATCGAGAGTCCCCACCAGAGACTACTGCATGGTCCAGAAACAATTCACCAAATGGCAATACAGCAGCCCCAGTACTTTGCACCTGCTGATAGGACAGCCTCCTTAGTGGTTAATCCAAGGTTCGGGTCCCTGACTATCAGGCGGATAATGTCAGCCCAGACGAAACGTTTACCTCCAGCACCCTTACTAGTGACATGGCCACAAGGATAGACATAGAGACAGAAAAAATTTCTGACATCTCAGACTACTGTTCACAAAGTACTACCGACCTGGAAAACAGCTTTTTCTTCACCCTTTGTCAGAAAAATCACTCATTTGAATGAGGACTGAGGGACAAAAAAGGAGAAGCGAGAGTTACTAGAGCTGCCGATAACACATCCACTGCATTATCTACTCTCCATTAAAAAAAAAATGGAATATGTACGAGGGACTTATTAATATCTTCTTATCAATTTAGGACGCTGTTTGAAGATAATCTCCCCTCCCATATTAATTTGTGGATGTTTTGGCATTATCTATCTCGAGTTTGAATCATTTGAGCTGCACCTTATAATTAAAATCCAATAATGAACTTTTATCAATTTGTGAAGTCGGCTTAATTTTGTATTAATTTACATTTTTTGAGTTTAGATAATAGTTCAAGGTTTTAATTTGGAAGGTTCTCGTTTTCATGGGTGACTTATATATATATATACGAAAGTGAGAATTGTAAAGTATGGAAAATGTTGTTCTACAGTTCATTGCCAAGTTCCATCCCACCACACACCCTAAAAAAAAAACTGGCTGCTTTCATCTGTTCTTATACATTCCTAAGGGGCCGATAACTCCCCAGTACTTCCTATATCAGAGATAGATAATTATCGGGTACTATTTCAACACGAGGGGGGGGGTAAATAACTTTTACCTATACATGTCCCTTCTCCCCGTGAACCCGGAATGAATTGTCCTGGTCATCTTTGTGTAAATCAGAGAACTCGTACAATTTCTCATGCATTTGTGGGAACAAGTTTCTCTGCGTTCTTCTCCTGCGACATGAATGTTGTCTTAAAGATGGGTGACTGATCAGGTGCATATATCTTCCTATGTAACTCTCTGTGGCATCATTAATTTCCATTTCTTCTCCATCAGGCTCGCTGGGCGACCTGACATTGATGTTTCGTTCAGCATCCATTCCCTCCTCAGGGCTTCCGTTCCTGTGGGGGCTCAGGATTTGTGGACGAATTTAAGGTTCCTAGAATGGCGTTATGTGAGCCGTCCACAACTATGTATATTTTACCGAAAAAGCGACGGTTGTGCAGTGTCACTCGTCTGCTCCTAATTAACTTGCACTATCGATTGCCATGGTTCTCTCCATCTTTGTCCATCAACGGCGGTAGTTACCGTCCTGGTTCTGGATCTGGACAACGTCCTTGATTCGAAGTTCCAGGAGTGGACGACAATGCTAGTTGTATTTAGAAGTGTTCGTTCCGCATGTGTTTCTTTTGCCTTTTACAAGACGAAGAAAGCTTGAATTGAAAAAAAAAAAAAAAAGAATTGAAACATTCAAAAAGAAAAATTACTAATGAGGAAATTGTTGTGAGATGGATAAGGTGCCCCAAAATGTTTTCGTATTTTTTTCCTTGTTTCACTTTTGTAATGATTTGTATTTGCACCAAGTGCCCTTCAGCAAAATTGAACGTAACTTTCTCGTGCGCATGCGCGCGCGTGTGTGTGTGTTCGCATGTGTGTGTGTGTGTGTGTGTGTGTGTGCATGCGTGTGTGCGTACATACCATTGTTGTGCGCTTATATTTCTGTCCGTTTTGGTATATGTTATATTTTATCCATCTGATTAAATGTAATTAAGTTTTCTACTTGATGTTATTATCTTTTATAGCCTTGTGCTATTTTATTTAATGATTCGAACATTTACTTTTGAAAACCATTTTTAGATACTACAAGGAGACTAATTACTGATGCGTTTGAGGCTAATTCATTAAAAACGCTTTGAACATTATTTTTATTATTTTCTATTAATTTTACTTATATACCGATTATTTAACTATTTTTATATTTTTTTACTATATCATATTATTATAATTATTTTTTTTTACTTAATTCTGTTATTACATTTTAGGCTTTTATTTTATTTTTATTTATTTTTTGTTTGTTCAGTTTTTCTATTTTAAAATTTTTATTTTAGTTTTCTGTTTTATTTTATTTCCTATTTATTTATTTATTTATTTATTATCAATATTTATATTATATTCTATATAAAAATCTTATTTTATGTTAAGGCTAAGCGCTAAGGAAGAAACACCGAAATTTACAAAAAAATAAAATTCACAATCGTCTTGGAAACGATCGTACGGCAAATATTTGTTGCGTTTCACTACTTGGAACTGATATAAATTTATTTGAGCGTATATATATATATATATATATATATATATATATATATATATATATATATATATATATATATATATTCTCGTTCTGCATGTGTTTCTTTTGCCTTTTACAAGAAGATGAAGAAAGCTTGAATTGAATATATATATATATATATATATATATATATATATATATATATATATATATATATATACCTGGTGTTTTTAGACGCGGCGAATTTCAAATTGACTTCACTATTTTTTTAATTGCAGATTTGTCGACTGCCGGTTATTTTGAGTTCAGCTTGATAATTCATCATGAAGAAAATGACACTCGACGTGCGTTTGTAATTTGCAAATGATACGATCAATTTACTGAGAGAAACATTTGGTGAACGAATAATTTCAGGTAATAGACTTGTTAACTGGCCATCTTGTTCCTGTGATTTGACCCACATTAGATTATTTTCTTAGGGATACGTAAAGTCCCACGTCTACGCTGATAAACCAGACACAATAGACCATAGGGAAAACAACAACATACACACGAGCCACGGGGCCCATATGCCTGAAATTTTATTTTAAATATAAATACCAAATATTAATCTTTGGAATTAACCACATATATGTATAATAAAAATATTTTTCTGTGATTTATTTTAACTTAAATTTTGCCGCTTCTAAAATAAACACACCATTCGTACATATGTGAAGGAGTTTGTTTAAACGAAAGTAAATTTCTAACAGAAATGAGTTAGTATGTATAGCAAATGAATTGGTGAGATAAGGGACAAACTATGTAGAATTAATGAAATAGTAGGTGCTTCTACAGAATTTGAACCGTACCAAATGGACTCTTGCCAAACTAAACCCAATCTTAGGGTTAGCTGAGGATCAGGATTGAATAATAAACATTTTGATTAAATTCAGTAAAAGTTTCCAATATTGTTTCCCTCAGAATTATATATTTTGACAAAATATTCTTAGTATTTTTAATGAATCATTCCGGTTTCCAAACTGGTTAGGGTTAAGGTTAGTTCTTGTGGCCTTTTAGGAGAAGAGAATGGAGGATCCCCTGACGTTGTATGATGTAACAACCAATAGCCGTTTTCAAGTCTAATGTAAATAAGTTTTTGTTGAGCCGTCCTTTTAAACAATTAAACCCTTCTCACATTCCACTATTACCGATCATCACAGTGTTATCTCACTAGCTACCCGATATTCATTAACCCTTAGCCTCAAGTGGCCTTTGAGCCTTGATAAGCATTGACATCCCCCTCACACACACCTTATAAAACAAAACTACACATTTATGCCAGTTTTCAATACTAAAATTGTTCTCAGAGAACTCGAAAAACATAAAACTACCAAAAACCATCGAATTAGACACGAGATTGATTCTATAAAATAAACCTATTCATTTTTATATACGTCTATATATATAAATAGTAGCGTTTTTGTGTGTGTCTGTGTGTACAACTCTCCTACACCCCACGTCACTCGACCAATCATGACCGAACCTGGCATGATGATGATCCCCACCTGGGGATGATGCACACTATTTTCTAAGGTAAAGGTCAAAGGTATAGCCTATGTATATATACTCTCCTACAACCACACCACTGGATCGATTATGACCAAACCTGACATGATAATAATATCCGACCTAGGGATGATGTACACCATTTTTCAAGGTCAAAGTCAAAGGTTAAGGTTATATTTGGTGCAGCTCTTCATAAAACCCCTATATAGGAATGGTGGCGAATCCTTTAACCATGACCATGAAAAATTTAACATCATATTTAATATTTGGCAATGCTGGGTACATCTGCTAGTATACTTATAAAATAGTCATTAATTAAATCATGTGATACAAATTAACCCTATCTGCCACTAGTGCATAGCATAATCACATTGACACTCATGGTTCTCCAAAGTTAAGCAACGTTGAACCTGGTTAGTTACAGATGGGTGACCATTTGGGAATAGTAGTCTTGACACGAACACTGCAATAATCTAATGTCGTCATCTCCTCTGATTAGGGTAGACATGTAAATAGGGACCACTTGTGAATTTAATATTTCCTTGATACTTACTCCTTTGGAGGAAGCCAGCTCAACTCGCCTAGGGCGAATGCTGCTGGCATATCTGCTACTATCTTGGGAAAATCTCAGAGCAAAATAAAACATTGAATAAGAGCCAAGTACGTCCTGAAATGGAGTACTGTTGCCATATCTGGACAGGAGCTGCTCGGTGCGCCCTATCTTGCCTTAATAGAGTTCAAAACCGGTATGTGATGCTTTTTCCTTTTCCCTACAACCTCTTTCCCACAAACGAGATATTGCAAGCTTGTCTCTGTTCTATCACTATTTTCATGACAAGTGCTCATTTGAGCTCAAATCTATAGTCCCCCTTGTCAAATTTTTACAAAAAAAAACACTCAACCATTATCAACAAATTCCTCCACTCTCTATCTGTGCCTAAATCTAAATACAGATTCCATGAACAAAGATTCTTTCCTAGAATTACCCGCCTGTGTACCACTGCCTCACTGACCTGCTTCCTGGTCGATTACAATATGGTAGCCTTCAAGTCCAATGTAAACAAATTCTTGTTGAGCCGTCCCCAACAAACAATCCAAATTCTACCCAATCTACACCATTGACGATTACTATGCTACCACCTTACATTCATTAATCGTTATCCTCGAGTGGCTTTCGAACCTTGATAAGTGCTGATATCCTTGTAAAAAAAATATTGGACCTTTAAATGGCTTCTAACTATTCCTATACTTTAGACATAACACAAAGACGGACACTTTCTTCTGTCTGATATTTTCAGTGCTGGACTAATCCTGTCTATTTCTAATCTCGTTCACGTTCAAAATTATTCTTCTGTTTAACGGCCTTCTTGAACGACCTGTCATGGTTACTCATGTCAGATTTAAGCGTTATTTTTGTCGGGGGGGGGGGCTCAGTCTACACATTGGTCCTTCTTTCCCCACTTCAAAGCTGTTTGCTGCAACATGTGTCGGAAATGCGTAAATTGCTTCTTCTCAAACGGGTTGTTCAATTCCTTTAACTATTCTAACATTGAATACCAATATGGGTTGTATTTCTTCACTGCCTTTGGAAAAGAATTCCGATAATTAGAATCAACGGAGCACTTATCAATACTTTAGGTGATGCGTTCAGTTCAGAAAGCTTCATTGATGTTAGCATTCTAAAGACGATCCAATCAAGAATTCTTTCTGGTTTCAATTCCATGGTGAATGCTTCATTATCCTTTCATGCAATCAATATTGCCTCGCAGACCAGAAATTCAAAGAGATCTCATATTGAAGAATTTCTACAGAAACCATGTTTCCATGAAACAAAGATGTGCTCTAACACGTTTTAATCCTCAGTATAATCATATACTACATTCAGTACAACAAATTCATCTTGACACAGAAGTTAAGCAACATTGAGCCTAGTCAGTACCAGATTAGTGACCATTTGAGAATACCAGACATTGTATATGGGAAGACAACATGTTCCAATATTACCTCGCACATCAGAAATTCAAAGAGATATTAAATAATTTATACAGAAATCCATTGTTTGCTTCTTGGTAAAATTATATACTACATTCAGTATGGCAAATTTATGGAGCAACGTAAGTTAAGAATGGAATTAAGGAAATTTCCTCCTTAATTCACATGCTGGGGAGGTGTACAATCGTTTCCTAGATGATATGGATTTTTATTGCGGGCGAGGAAGGAAGCTGATTAAACTCACTTGGAGTTAATGCTGCATTAATACAATAGAATAATATATTCAGCGGGATTTTTAGAGAGTATAGAGGTCATTCTTATTTTGTCATTACTCTCAGGTCCACTCATGTGAAATGATAGTATTTGCAGGAATTCATGTATGGGTTGAATAAAATTTATGCTTGGTATAGCACAAAACTATATTCGGTAGTCAGAATCCAATTTGTGATTTTTTATTGAGCTGCATGCCTCCCCTTTGTTGACATTACTTCTAGGTCGATTGATAGTAATACTACCTGCCAGGATCTCTTCTTCTTTGCTTTGTCATTTCACATGTGTCTTCCACATTAGAGGTGGGTTATAAATTGGCCATGGTGGTTCAAAGCGATTTTATCCATGAAATGTTATCATTTACATTAGTAGGCGACTGTATTAAATGTGTTATTTGGATTCTTCAGACTACTGTTCTCATCTTGAGTGTCATTTCCACAACGTTTCGGTCAATATAATCGACTTTCTTCAGATGTATCTGTTGAACTTTGGAATTTGACTTGTATTTCGAACAGAACCCTTTATTTACTTCACAACGGTAGCATTCTCTCGTTCCATCAACTATGATTGGATAGAGACCCTAAATAATTTGCAATTGTATTTTTCAGGCGCCCACACTAACCCGCAAGGACCCGTGGCAGCACAGTAGTTAGAGTACTTTGAAAAATCAATTGTAAAAATGATATTGTGGAGGTTGAAAGTTCAATTCTCAGGGTGAATGACCGAAAAAATACAACTGTAAATTACTTAGGACCTATATTCAGTAATGGCTGACGGAACAAGAGCATGCTACCCCTATAAAGTAAATAAAGGGTTCTGGTCGAAATTCTGTCCAAGTTCCTGAGTCCGACAGACACATTCCCGAATTCGATAAAATACACCTGAAGAAGGTCGAAGGTTACATCAACCGAAAATGACACTCAAGATGAGAACATAAGTCCAAAGAATTTAAATAATAATAATAATAATAATAACCAATCTTCATCTCAAAAATTCAGAAATGCATTAAATGTGTAGAAATATTTGGCCATAAAAAACGAAATTCCTCACACAAAGTTGGATTAAATAAATGTTGCAGGTCAACAATAATCAAGATAAGCACACTTGTATAAACCAACAAACTGTGCCTTAACACAAGCATGTTACAGAAGTATACGTCATGATTCTGAAGCCATAACTGCCATTAACCGCTGCCACAATGTTTTGATGTAACTGTTTTGTTTTGTTTTTTGTTTTTTTCTCTGGATAAGTCCACGAAATGGATAGATCAGTTTACCCTATAACAGTAAAAAAAAAAGAACGTTTGGTAATTGAGCATAATATGGTAGCTTAACTTTCACACACGTCGTTAGAAGGCGCTTGCATCGCTCAATTGAGGTATGGATGCACAAAATGGAAACAATACGTCCGCTTTTCTCCAAAACTGTTTACTTATTTTTTATTACTTATTTTTTATTACTTATTTTTTATCACATGTTTTTTTTTTTTTAAATAACTATGTTTATTTAAGTTAATATGTTATATATTTTAGTAAACTGTTTAGATATTTAAAAAAATATTTTCATTTACAGAAATATATATAAAAAACAATGAATGTGTCGCATTGTGTTCCAGTTTAAAAAGGCTTTTTTTAAAGTGTTTGTTTCATTTATCTAGATATTTTGAAAATATGTTTATTCATAGAAACATGAAATATTGTTTTGATTTCTAATAAGATTATTCGTACAATTGTTAAAACTATTTTTCTCTTGCGCATGCACCATTTTGTAACTTAAAGCTGTAAAAATGTGATACGTTCATTGTTTTTTTTTTTGTTCATTTTTTTGTAAATAAATATATTTTGAAAATGTCTAAATAAATGCCTAAAAATGAATAAATAAAAATTGATAAAAAAAAACTTTAAGAATTCAAAACAATATTTAGCGACACATTCATTGTTTTTCATGTTTTTGTTAATAAACATATTTTAAAACATAAATATATTAACATAAAACATGCTAATATTTTGACCAAATCTGAAGAAGGTCGGGGAGTTACACGGGCTGAAACGTTGTGCAAATAACTCTCAAGATGGGAACAATAGTTTGCATAATCCAAATAACAGAAACACAGTTTTTGTAACTTTATTCAAAGTATAACGACGCATGTAAACTACACTATATATGTTAAGTATTATGAATAAATAACTTGGAATTTTTCTTTGTTAATCTCTACTCAGACGTAATAGCGATAGTTCAAATCCTCTGCTTCTAATTTGGACATTTTCGAGATATCCGCATATATCGACTCGGGCTGTCAAAATGTCTAAACAACAGTTGCATGAGAGGATAATGGCTGAAAGCCAAACAACACCTTCCAGTTGATAAAATAAATCCGCGGTTATAAAAAGAAGAATCATGTGACTTCTTGAATTGGTTAAGAATAATTTCAGTTTATTCCTAAAGGAAATTGCTTTCTTTAAAAAAGTTAAATTTACCGTCGGACAACAAATTTTTCGCCAGAAAGAACGCGGACGCGTGATTAATGATGCCATTTTTTTTTTTTTTTTTTTTTTTTTTGTTACAGAACATTTTTTTCATTTTTTATTTTTGGAAACTGGAATTGTGGTATTTATTAAAAGATAATTGATTTTTGTTTTTTGAGTGGTGGAATGTTTTCTGGGTGAGTGGATGGGGAGTGCCACAGCTTGAATAAGATTAACGCAGATCAAGTTATATCAAGTCATTCCATTGTCTAAATTTAAAGTAAGATTAAACAGTATTATACTTAATAAGAATTTAATCATTAAAAATAGATTCCTTATATCATCATCATTATCAATAATAATAATAATAATAATAATAATAATAATAACAATAACAATAATAATAATAATAATACAATGTGCAAAATACAAACAGCACAAATTTATCAGTCCCTTCATAATCGCAGACTACTTTCTGAGGAACAGAAAGGATGCCAAAAAGGAAAAAGAGGAACACATGACCTGTTATACAGAAAGAAAAGAATCCTGAACAAAGTAAAAAGTAGAAAAAAAATCTTGGCCGAGAAAGCATAAGATAGAATCCCACAAGCATGGATAATTGAATGCCTGAGAATGTACAAAATACCAACTAAGATTATAAATTTAATAGAAAATGCAATGAAAACATAGAGACTTGAACTGACAGCTGATGGACAATTCATAACGGAAATTAAAATACAAAGAGGGATCTTCCAAGATCACCACAACTATTCATCATAGCCATGATGCCCCTTAACAATATACTAAGAAAAAGCCAAGCCGGATACAAGTTCCCTAATACCGACGAAAGAATGAACCACCTAATGTACATGGATGACTTGAAGTTATTTGCAAAAACCAAGAAGGAATTAGAGACACTAATAAACACAACCAGAATCTTCAGTCAGGATATCTGAATGGAATTCGGCATAGAAAAGTGTACGCTCTGGATCATGAGAAGGGAAAATCTGGAAGCTGCAGAAGGTATCATACTACTCAATCAAACAGAGATGAGGCCACTAGGTGAACATGACAGCTACAAATACTTGGGTGTTCTGGAAATTATCAAACGTCAAACAACAGAAAAAAAAAAGAAAATAGGAAAGGAATACCTCAGAAGAACTAGAAAACTCCTTGAAACGAAACTATATAGTAGAAATCTAATGAAAGGTATAAACACAGGGGAGTGTCACTAATAAGATACTCTGGACCATTTATAGGATGGACCAAAGAGGAACTGAGGCATCTTGTCCAGAAGACCAGGAAACTCATGACAATGCCCAATGCACTACATCCAAAGGATGATACTGACCGACTCTATGTGAAAAGAAAAAATGGTGAAAGAGGGCTGGTTAATATAGAGGACTGCATAAATGACACAAGAAAAGAATTAGAAAAATACACAAGAAAGAATAATTACTGCAGCAAAAGACACTCAAGAAATAAACAAAACAGAAATAGAAGAAATAAGGGATAATACGATAAAAGAAAAATGGGAAAAGGAAAAACTACATGGACGAGTCATAAGGATGGCAAAAGATGAGACTAAGGAAAACACTTGGACATGGCTACAAAAAGGAAACCTTAACAGTATTTGAAAATGAAAGCCACAAAATCCTATTGGAGTTGAATATACAAACGGATAAACCCATTCAAGCAAGACGACTGAATATCATACTAGTTAACAAGACCTGTCAGATTGTAGATTTTGCTGTCTCAGCTGATCATAGAGTTAAGATCAAGGAGATGAAGAAGCTGAGCAAAGTGAAACTCTGCAGAATAAAGACTGTAAATTGTTTTTTGAAGTATTCGGGCGAACAATAAATTTAAGTGTAAATTTCAACTTACAGTTTTAATGTCTTTTCTCTTATAATAAGCTCTACTCTCTATTGTGTGTGCATTGAGCTTTTTTATTTGGTTGGGATTAAAATATCTCTATATAAATACTTGGTATTTATATTAGATTGAAGTTTACCATTGCTTATATCAAGTAAACACCGTATCTCCTTTGATTTCATTATATATATATATATATATATATATATATATATATATATATATATATATATATATATATATATATATATATATATATATATAGTGTTTACAGAAAGTTTTTAGATGAAACAAGTCATTGGTACAGTCGGTTTCAAACCCGATAATTATGACCGTTTTAGATACTCATATCAAGCTCTCGTCAGCCAATACTCATCTCTTATGAGATTGGCTGACGAGAGCTCTTATTTTCGGATTTTTCGGATTTTCCTTATAATTGAGCACTCTGCTGGATTTCTTTTTAAAAAAAAAAACTAATTATATATATATGTGTGTGTGTGTGTGTGTGTGTGTGTGTGTGTGTGTGTGTGTGTGTGAGAGAGAGAGAGAGAGAGAGAGAGAGAGAGTGACGTTGGGAATATTAAAGTATTAGAACCAGCCAACCAAATAAACCATCTTGGATCACACAGGACAGTCAAGCAATTTTCTTAACGTCTCACTAGTAATAACAAAGACTGTCTACGACATCTGCCGATGACAGTCCCATTCATGGAATATATTGGTTGGGGGGGTGGGCGCAGGTCATCTGTCCGGGTGAGTGAAATCAACCCTGTGTATAGCTTTGATGCTATAACTAAAGTATGTGTCCAGAAGAAGTCTGAAGAAGATGAAGAACAAGAAAATATAAAGGTAGGAAATGAACACACGAAGAAGCCGAGAAGAATGAAATGGAGTTTAGAATGAAAAAAATAAAAAAATAAATAAATGAAAGAAAATCTCAGAAAAAAATTATTGAGGAAGTTGAGGAATTAGTTTTGAAAACAAAAAACAAAAAAATAAGAAAATAAAAATATAGAAAATAATATTAGAGGGAAGAATAAAAAGAAAAATTAGAAGTTCATCTACAAAATACTATGTTATCGTATATTTCTGTAATCCGACCACATTTGCTACAAACAAACTTTATTCTATAATTGACGTGTCCACCAAGTTTTAGTCACAAATATCCAATAGTCTTTGTTTTATCATTGTTCTATGATATGCGGAGGCACTTTGGTGATCATCACATCAGAAAGAAGTGTGATTCTGACAGTTTCATATTAACTAGACCTCTTAGTATCTCCTGATTTCTATCCGTGGAATTATTTCAAAGATAAGGTCTATCAAAACAATCCCCAGACTATTGCAACTGAAAATAGAACATCTCAACATAAATATGGGAATTACTAAGAGTGAAGTGTCAAATGTATTAATAATTTCGCATGTCGTATTTAGACATGTGTGTGTGGTTTCTTTTTTTTTTTTTGATAGAAATCGCTCCAGACAAAGCATGAAGCCACTTGATGAAATGAACTTAAATAAACATAAAAAAGCAAAACAAAAAAGAACACTTCAAACCTAGTCAGCAATAAGTGTTACACATGTAGGCTCCTACCTAGAAAACAGCAATTCTTCCCCCTTTGTCAGAGACATCGCTCATGGAATGTGAGGACTAAAGGACAAAATAAGGAAGTTTTCACTGAACAGCAATTAAACATATTATAATTTATAACTGAAACGTTGTGACCAAGTTAAGCATAAATTGAAGATTATTTGTGCCAAATATGATTGAATTTAAAAAATTAATGTTAACTTTATTTATTAAAGATTTCGTGGATGTCATTTTTGTTGGGCGGGGGTGGGGGATTACCCTCTAAAATAAGATAGCAATACAGTGTAACCCAGATCAAAGGTACTCGAATATAAGAAAAACATATATAAGAGAGATTTTTCTCTGATCTTAAATTAGAGCCTGTGTTAACGTGCTGTGTAACATGGATATACAAACCTCAGGTAAAAGAACCCCGGATATAAGTGTAACCCGGATATAAGAGAGCTGTAGGGACCCGAGGAGAAGTCTCTTATATTCGGGTTATACTGTATTTTCTCTCTGAGCCTCTAGGTTTCTTTTCATTTTTTAACCGTTTATTCCTTAATGCTCCTTTTTAGGGGGTGGGACATTTTTGGGGTATCACCTTGTGATAATTTGGTGTCCAAGCCCAATAGTTTTATCATAGACTGCAACTTTAAGACATGATGAGACAAGATAGATTTTCTATCTGGTTTTCTGATTAAAATGTTAAGAAAAAGGCTAGCCCCCCCCCACCTCTCTCTCAATATTTGGCACTACCATGGAGATTTTGTGTATGTCTGTAACCAAAACTACATCGCAATTTTCAAAGATTAAAAAAAAAAATGAAACATAAACGATTATTGTCTTGTTTTAATGTTAATACTGCTATTATTTTCTTCGTTTCCTCCTCAGGAGGTTTTTCTTCTTTTTTTTCACTTGGGAGTCACCACTTATCAAGGCCCGAATGCCACTCGAGGATAAGGGTTAACGAATGTAAAGTGGTAGTGTAGTAATCATTAATGGTATAAATTGGGTAAAATTTGATTATTTATGGGGACGGCGAAACAAGAATTTGTCTACATTAGATTTGAAGGCTAATATGTTGTATTCAACCGAGAAGCAAACCAGCAAAACAGTGTTCCAACGGTGGGCAGTTCTGGGAAACAAGCTTTGTCCATGAAAACTGCGTTTAGATTTAGGCACAGTTAGAGAGTAGAGGAAATTGTGTGTTGTACTTGTAGCCAGTCGAGTGTTGTTTTTTTTTAAAGTTTGGCAAGGAGGAATCAGATTGGAGTTCAGTCGAGCACTTGGTATGAAAATAACAATAGAGCAGAGACAGGCTCTCAATGTCTCCTCTGTGGGAAAAGAGGTTGCAGGGAAGAGAAAAAGACATTACCTACTAGGTTTTGAAGCCGGTTTTTAACTCTATCAAGGCTGGATAGGGTGTGCCGAGCAGCTCCTGCCCAGATGTGACATCAGTACTCTATTTTAAGACCTATCTCGTTCTTATACAGATAGAGGATTGCATCGGCAGTAAGATACCTAGGTTAGACACAGGAAGCCAGTATCTCCAGATAGCTTGATCTGGTATCACCAGTAGTGTGGGTGTGTGTGTGTGTGTGTGTGTGTGCGAGAGAGAGAAAGAGAGAGAGAGCTTATTTGAAATAAGAAAGAAGTCAATAACAACCACGAGAATATAAATAAAATTGAGAAATAAAACACGAAAGAAAGAAAGAAAGAAAGAGGAGGAGATGGAGGAAGAAAATAGAAAAAAATAAAGTGGCTATAAGTAAATTTATCCGATAGATAGATAGATAGATAGATAGATAGATAGATATAGAAAGAGAGGGAGAGGGAAAATTCTGGCGAAAGAGTTTGCTTTTTGTGTTGTCTCCGAAGTTGACAGCTGCAACACAAGCTTCACTGATTTAAGTTGAAGCTCTTTTGTCTGTGAGGAGCATTTGAACTTGATGAACAGTTTTTTTTTGTTTTGTTTTTTTCAGTGAAAACTGCGAATACTTTGAATTTCTACTGATAATGCACCAATGTGGTTGTTTGGAAATGAATGCGAAAATATTATTAACTTTTTTTTTAACTCGTCTTTTTATACTATTTCTTTTATTTATTAAACGGTGTACTTTTAGCCAGCTTTTTGATGTTATACATACATACATACATACATACATACATACATGATAATTGCAACGTCTTATCAGACGAGTGCCACTCCCTCAGACACTTAAAGTCCATGAGCCCAAAAATTACTTCCATCGCCACAGGACCATTTTAATAGACAAATGCTTGAGAGAGTATCTATACACAGATGATGTTACAGAGTCTTAGCTTTGTACGACAACTAAGTCTCTCTCTCGGTTCAAAATGTTGAGATCCAGCAACAAGCAAGAGCAAGATAGCCAGCAACAAACTAAACTGCAGACCAGCTTAATGCGGGTACTAGTCTCCCGCTTTATGTTTTTTTTATATCAGAGATATGCTTCTCCTAGAAAGGTTGCCTTCACCACGGCTTACGGGGACCCTCTCCACCCCAACACATATATACACACGCACAAATATACATGGTGCTAGTTGGCTGTTGACCCAGAAAAAGGGTTCATTCGCCCTTTGGAAGGTCTTGTTTTTAATCCTTCAGGGAGACGCCGCCCTCCTCACCAAACAAGTCTGGTGAGGGAACCAGTTTAGTCGCCGGTGACCCGACCATACATACATACATACATACATACATACATACATACATACATACATACATACATACAGACATATTTTATATTTTAACCATCTTTTTTTTTATTTATTTCTTCCACATTCCAGAGCGAAAGAAAGTGGGTGAAAAACATTAAAATTTAAAAATATGGTTATAATATAAAATCTATCTATCTATCTATCTATCTATCTATCTATTCTATTTATCTATTATTATATACAAGGAACTTTGTGTATGTGTGTGTGTTCGTTCCCTATGAATTCGAAAACAGCTGGGCTGGTTTTTATGAAATTTCACACAACGGTACTTTATGCACCTGGCCGTGTTCTTAGATAGGTTTTTGTATTGGAATGTCTTCGATAAGTATCGGTAATTGAAAAAATCTGATTAAAGAAGGAACTGGCGATTTTGACCAACGTTAACACCTTACACAACTTAACATAGCAAGTGAATTTGAGAAATTTTATTGCCACACAAATTGAAAAGCTCGACTTATAAAATCAACAGTTGATTCTTTGATATGACAAGAGCGCGTCCGAAATGAATGTTTCTGGTTAGAGCATACTTGCACCATAATACTTGACTTTTGCATTTTAAATTTTAATTCAAGTCATTATTATATTTTTTTATAAAATCAACAGTAGGTTCTCTACAGTGCAATGTAGACTACACTGTATTGTGGACTCAGTAACTGCAGGAACGCATGTGAAGCTTCCTTGCGGCGCACCGTGACAGGTCCCCAACTACATTAAGCAAGCAATCGATTTGATTGAAAAAATGCGTGATTTTGCCGATTTCGATGACAATAAAAATACGGAAGTGCAAAACATTTGTTGATCATAATTAAATCCCGGGCAACGTCAGGTGTCCTTGCTGGTATATATATATATATTGGCGTCTCCTTCGAAATTTTGTATATATCAA
>NC_136487.1:118260182-118280182 GCF_053919585.1 Euprymna scolopes
TATCGTAGCACTACAGTACACCAATTTCTTTTATTCCACTGTAATAAAATATGTCTGGCCTGGTATAGATGACACGTTGTAAATTGCTGCTAAATAGATAGTGACGTCTCTATTTTATTCTCTCTCTGTCCCATGTCTCATGTTTACGCTGATAAACCAAACATAATAAACCACTTGGAAGACAACATCTGATGCGTTATTGTCGAATTATAGCCTAATTTAATGTGTAGAGTTGTGAAAAATGAACCTCTATATTACACCATATATGCACAAACAGCAAGGGGGGGGGCATATGCTCAAAATTGTATTTAAATTATAAATGCCAAAAATTAGTCTTTGGAATAAACATGTTTATATAATAAAATATTTTTCTGTGATTTTTTTAAATTCAAAGTTCGCCACCTTTAAAAATATCCTTTACCAGTGGTTGTAAGATTTATAAAAATATGACAAAACAAAATCATTAGTGGTTAACAAGGCTTCTTTCCAACAATGCTTTCGAGGGAAGGGACATGTTTTTCTTCTTCAGTATAAAGTAGACACATAATAACCCAATCCTTTATCCCAGTATCCCAATGACAGACCATTTTCGTTTGGAGTCCATAAGAAAGAGGAAGATTTTCTCAATTTATCCCTAACATGTATCTATGACAGCTTTCTGACTATGGTGGAATTTCTACTTATCTGCTTGACCCAACCTTACAGAAAAATACCGCTTTTTTTTTTATTTTTACACACCTACAGACACCTTGATACATCATCTCCTCTATCTACTTCTGTCAACACGATCTCCTGTACAAAAGTGATCAAAATGTATTTGTTACTTTGATAAAGTTCTTTGGATAAAAGTAACGAAACCTTAGTTACACAAACTTATTTTTTTATATATTTTTATTTTCTATATTTTGGGATTGTCCATTTTTTTCGTTTATTGTTTTATTCTCAGTGGAATTGCAGAAGTATATATCTGAGTTGAAGGAAATATAGAAAGGTTTGCAATTAATTACTGTGTACCGCTATCCACATCTAATGAATCAATTAACTGCCATTTCGAGTTAAAAGGCTGATGCCAATTGTAAAGTATTCAAAGATTTAAAATTATAAAGAGACAGAACGAAAGAGAAAGAAAGGTGGAGAGAGTGGGGGGGTAGATAGATGAGAAATAAAGAAAACAGGGGAGAGAGATAAAAGAGAGGAAGAAAGAGAAGAGAGAGAAGGAGATAGAGAAATAGAGAGAGATAACAGAGAGAGGAGGTGAGAGATTGGGATAGAAAGTAGAAAGATAGAAAAAGGAGACGGAGAGATGAGGAAAGAAATAAAGAGAGAGACAAAAAGAAAAATAAAGAAGGGGAGATAAATAGAGGGAGGGTGAAGGGGAAATTATACAGCCGGTAAAATTATACTTTTAATGTTTGTAGAATTATAATTGGCACTTTTATATGCGTTGAATATTATAATTATTAATTTATATGTAAATTTCATGCTTCTAGCATATTGATTTTGGTTTTTATTTCCCTGCTCCAGGTGTCATGGCAGGAAAGCTGATGAGAATAAGGAAAGAGAGGATGTATGACTAGTAAAGACAAACAGAAAAATAATCACCAAATTAATCGCATACAAAAACATGTTTGATATCGGCATCGAAATCGACCCCACGTTCATTGGCATGCAATAAACGCAAATATTTCTAGACAAATACCAAATATAATCAGAACCTTTTTTAGATTAAAGAAAACTCCAGGTTGTCCTCGATGGTCGTACGTCCAAACAACTTGATGCAAATGCAAGTGTGTCTCAGGGGGATCGATCCTTGAACCTTTATTATTCTTGATATTCATAAACGACCTCTTTGATAAAATTGTCTCTGAGATGGGTATATTTGCTGATGACACCATACTCTATAACAGATTCGAGGGGAAAACAAATATATACATATCCAAGGTAATGGCTGAAAACTTAAAGAATTATTTCCAAGTCTGTATTAGAATGGAGACGTAAATGGATGGTAACATTTAATGCTACTTAAGACTAAACTTCTTTCCTTTAATAATTACAAGAAAGATTCCCAACCACCGATTACCATGACTAATAATATGCTACTTGGGAGCACTTCATTCAAACTCATTAAATTAATATTCACATGAATTTGAACAAATACGTTGAAGACATTGCTAAGGCTGCTGCAAAGAAGGAGAGCTGTCTCTACCACGCTAGAAAATTACCCATACCTGACAGTATCTTGTATCTCTACAAAGTCACCATTCGTCCATGCATGCAGTACTGTTGTCACCAATCTTTCCCTCTTAGACAGGGTCCTAAAAATGTCTCCAACCAATAGGTCCCACACTATCAACCATGCTCCGACCCTTATCTCATCACCGTAATCACCACATCCTTGTCCTGTTTTACCAGTATTTTAATGGAATACCTTCTGACGAACTTGTAGCACTTGTGCTCGATTCGATATAAATACCGCCGACTAACCTAACACACAACAAAATCCCCCCTCTTCACTGTAGAGGTCCCCAGATGCCAGAAAGCCTTCTACTCTAATAACTTTTTTTCCATGGACAGTTTGCCTGAAGAATTCGCTCCTTGGTCCCTGAGACTCCAACGGTACAAACGTGCAGAAATGTAAATGTAATTTAAACAAACACCTCACTACACAATTTCCCATTTAGGATTCACCCTATAAATCTGGACCCTAATCACAGTAGCCCCTAACGTCTTAGTCACAATCTTGTTTGGGGGGAACAAAAAAACAAACATGTTCCCAACCAGAGATTTGTACTATTCAACAAACACTCACAAATCTTCAGACTTTTTATAAAATATTAAGTTTTTTTTAGTTGCGTGCAAACGACTCTATAAGTCACTCCATCGGTCGGTCGGTCGGTCGGTCGGTCGGTCGGTCTGTCGCTCGGTCTGTCTGTAACACTTTTGTGCTTGGCCTTTTTGGTTAAGATCAAAGGTCTGTTGTTAATAGATGCTGTTCTTAGCTTTTTAAGCTTTTCTTGGCCTTTTGGCCAAGATCAAAGTTTAGTATCTGTTCCGGCAGATACTGCAAGCAAAGACCATATGTGGGGGCAACTCCATATATAAGACCTTGGTCAATGTAGCGGAAACCCTTCAAATGAATTGTTACTATCCAGCTCCCCTACTCCCCGAGGAGCTGGTCCCCATTTCCCCTTCACTCCTTACATTAAAAATCGGCCTTGTGTCTAATTTGCTCGGTGGGGGAGCAAATAAATACCAACCCCACATATAAGACCTTGGTCAATGTAGGGGCAACCCTTCATACCAATTGTCACTATCCAGCTCCTCTACTCCTCGGGGAGTTGGTCCCCATTTCCCCTTCACTCCTCACATTAAAAATCGGCCTTGTGCCTAATTTGCTTGGTGAGGGAGCAAATAAATACCCTTTTCTTGGCCTTTTGGACAAGATCAAAGTGTAGTATCTGCTCTTACTACATGCTGTACTTATTGTGATATAAAGTGGGGGATCATTTTTCTGTTTTATACTTATGTAAAATGATCACCCATATTTTTAAGCATTTAATTCATTCTTAAGTTCATTAAAGTCATTCTTTACTTTTTATTTATTTAAGTCATTTCAGTCCATTTTTCGGTCATTTTAGTTTATCTTTAAGAATTTCACGTCAATCCTACATTCATGCATTCATTCATTACACGAGAGCACACGACTAATGGCTATCGGCCTTGTTGTATGAATCTCCAGATTTTTGAACGTTGGGAATTGCATGTTTGCTATTATGTATTCATAAATACAGTGTCAGGATAAAACTATTTGAGTTATCTCCCTTGTATGTATTCCGGCCAACGTTGGAGAATGCACTCACTCCCTAAACGTTAAGAAAACTAGTTCTAATCGTGCATAGGAAATTCAAACCGAAACTACTCTCCTTCTGGCTGATGTTAAGATGTGAAACAAGGTTGGAAAACGGGATTAAGAAACCGATGCATTAAAAGAAAAGCACTCTGGCTGAACAAAAATTGTCTGGACAGCCCCATCACCATTCTTGGTAAGGGCGGCTCAAGTAATTAGCAATAAACTACTCCTATTACAGAGTGACAGAGAGCTAGCCATTCTCAAAAATGGCAGAGACAGACGGTTTGATTTTGGAGAGGGGAAGAGGAATTCAACAATTAGATAGAAATAACATGATTGTTAAAGAAATATTTTTTGTTGTTTTTATTTTGTTGTTGTTGCAATTTTTTGGGGTTTTTTTTTTTTTTGTGAACCTATGAATGAACGACCTCTAAGCCAAGCAAGGCAAAATAATATGGAATTTAATGTTCAAATTAAATTTTCTCTAAAAATGAATCCTTATGAGCAGTATTGATAAAATATTGTAAATAGACACTTCTGGAGATTCCCCTCTCCCCCGCACAGTGAAAAAATGTTTTAATTAAATTATTATCTTTTCTATATCATCTAAGTCTTATCATTCAATGTCTGTCTCTTATTTTATTTAAAACTAGCTAATGTATCACCTGTGTGGATAATATGAATTTACCTTCTTTGCATGTGTTTGAAGTATGTGATCATACGACATTGTAGCTCAATGATTGCCTTCATGATCGCACTAGGATAAAAAAAACAACACAAGTTGTTAGTTGAACTCTGGATATGTGTGTGTGGGGCGTAATGTAAAAAAAGACCCTGAAACATTATCCATTTCTAGTTGTCTGTTCGTCTCGGATCCTCAGATTACCTTCTCAGCCATTTATTCTTCCCTGATTCTAACTCCAATCGCTTTGATCTCTCTCAGGAGACTCCCCAAGTCGTCAACTGTTCCAAACTGAAAAACTGTCCGTAAACTAACTCTGACTCTTAAATTTATTGATTCAAAATCGGAAATCCGATCTTTTGTCATACTCAACCACTTCCAGCTGATTACTCATCCAACTTCCAGGTAGACACACATGTAGCTGAATGTGCTATGTTTAAAACAACACAAGTTTTTGGCATAATTTATTTGAGCTCTGAGTATGTATGTGGTTGACACCATCGCGTGGTGTTAAAAAAAAAAAAAGAACCCCAAACGTTGTCCATTGATAGTTGTCAACTCCTTCAAACTGAAGACTGTCTCAAATTAACCCAAGACTTCTAAATATATTAACTTCAGGATCAGAAATCCTACATCTGGATCTTTTATCTTACTTGGTCAATCCCAGCTGACAGCTCGTCTAAATTCAGGTATTCATCTTACAAATGAATGTGTTGATGTGAAAACGCTATTACGTCTTAAATTATATTGGCCTTTACGTTAATGTGGATAAGACAAAGTTTATGACTTTCAATGCGGAAGGGGAGATCAAAGCAATAGCTTGAACAACACTGAAAGAAGTCACTGAGTTTACGTATCTCAGCAGCAACATAGGTTCCATGAAGAGATATCGAAATTCACGTCTTAAAAGCATGAACTGAATTGGATCAGTTGCAGTCAGTATAAAACTTCAAGACTAACTGACAAACTGAAAAGACAGTTCTTCACAGCAATGGTGGAGTCTGTCCTTGTTTATGGTACTATAACCTGGACACTCACCAAAAGATTGGAAAGAAAGCTAGACAACATGTACACCTGTATGCTATGAACAGTGTTAAACATATCTTGGCAAGATCATCCCACGAAGCAGCAACTTTATGGCAATCTACCTGCCATATCTACTGCCATCAGTAAGTGACGTCTACGATTTGCTGGTCACTGCCAGAGGAGCAATCTAGAGCTGGTGAGAAATGTATTGCTGGACTCCACAACATGGGCACACAAGCACAGAATTATCTAGATCCACGTATATCTAATACATGACGCCAACTGTGATCCTGAAGATCTGAGGCAGCTGATGGAAGACAGAAAAATCTGGAGAGAGAGATTGGTAACATTGGTCCGGGGAAGGAGCCCAACCAGATAGATAGATAGATAGAGAGATAGATAGATAGATAGATTCATCCTACTGCCTTTGTTCACCTTAATGAATCATTTCTAACCATTTTCATAACTTCTTTTTAATCCCACAACTTTGTTTTTGTGAATCACTTCCTAACACTCTGAGAGAGAGGGGAGCCTAGTATCACAACAATTTTACACTTCCTTTGCAGTCCTTTGCATTATTATTATTTTACCCTGGAAAAACTTTTAAACTACACTTGTTTTATTATTGAATTAATCTGGAATTATTTGGGAGATGAGTAATTTGTATAATTTTATTTTACTTATTTGAACTATTATCATCATCTTGTTTTTTTTTCCGCAACGTTTCGTGAAAGAGGAAGCGAAATAATTGTGAAAGCAACAACTAGAAGAGGAGGATAATAGTCCAAATAATTGAATAAAATAAATTATGTGCTTGTTTTATTGTAGAGAGCAGACAAGGCAATGCTGCATTTTTTAATCCACCTCCCTATATTTGTAGATGACTGAATCCGTTTTGTAGCTTTATTTAGGTATAATTTAGGCATGATATGAACTTCTTAGATAATAGTCCTTTTTATATCATACTTGATACTCCTTTCTATATCATATTCATTAGATGATACTCGTTATTATATAATCCTTCTGAGATTATACTTCTTTCTTTCTGATATTATACTTACCTTCTATTTTCGATAATGCAATCTGTAAATTTCTGACAAATATTGCATCAATAGAACAACACCTACGTGGAGTCTGTACGAAATACAGCACTGTCCCACCCTCTTCTTTAATAGCTTTTGTATCTTACAGGATGGTTCAGTTTCACAAAAGCAATCAATTCTATTTCTATTGCGGATAAAAAAAAAAGATACTGCACCGCAGAACTTCGCCATTCTTCACCATTGTTACATCAATCTATATAGTTCATTTCAAAGATGCGGGGCCTTCGTTTAATTTCATAGGAAAAGCAATTCTGTTAGCTTTTACTCATAGAACTTTATCTTCATTATAACTCTAGCAAAATGCCTGCCACAAGACGACTGTTCGGCGAGTTAATAATAAAATGAATTCATGTTGTTTTTTTTTTTAACAGTTTTGCACCACTTTTGTGTGTGCTATAATCATGTTGACACATCGGAAATCAAGCGATTTTGATCCTAGTCTGTACTAGATGGGTAACCATTTAGGAATGCCAGATGATGTACGTTTGAAGCTGGAGATCACCTCCCTGCAAAAGCTAAAGCTATCAAATTTATGTCTCTTGGCCGAAAAATACATATGAATGATGGATCGCACCTGTTAATTCAATGTCTCTTAGAAAGGAAGAAGAAAGCTGGTGTTCAGCTTTGGTTCATTGCGAATATCTTCAAAGAAATCAAAATTTTTGATATCACACTCTTATAGTAGTAGTTGTTTTTGTTGCTGTTGTTGTTGATGATAAGGATGATGATGCATTTATACCAAAGATGAAAGTGGCATCTTGATCACATCCTCATAAATAATCATATTCTGCTGTAATAAATTATTTTCTATTATACAAAAGGCAGTTGTCTGTTTGTTTGTATTTATATATGTATGCATGGTTGCATAAAATGCAGGATGAATGATGGAGGCAGAAAACTGGGGAAATACAGCTCGCCTTGGATTCGAACAATGGCAAGATCTTATACAGCCTATTGCGTGCAGTTTACGGACCATCCAGATCACCTATCACTCCTCTGCGCTCGAAAGATGGTGGGGATCTTCTTCGCGACCCTACTGACATTCTTCATAGATGGAGGGAGCATTTCGATGACCTCCTGAACAAACCTTCTTACATTGATCAGGAGTTTGTTATGTCAATTCCTAGCAATCCGGTCAAGGATATCTTGGCAGAGGTTCCTTCTTTCCAGGAGGTTGAAACAGCTGCCCATAAGCTGAACAATGGAAAGTCTCCTGACTCAAATCGTTTGCCTGCGGAGATCTTTAAATGTTCTGGACGAAGATGATGCAACACTTAGTGGAATTGTGGATGAGTGTATTCCGCAGGATTGGTGGGATGCATTGATGGTAGTGCTATACAAGAGGAAGGGTGGCAGAGATGAATGTGGAAACTATCGAGGCATCTCTTTGCTGTCAGTAGTCAGTAAGGTGCTCTGTAGGATTATGCTAGACAGGATGCTGGAGCATATTGCTGATGATGTTTTGCCTGAGTCGCAGTGTGGTTTCAGAAGATGTTGAGGGACAGTGGATATGATTTTTACAGCCAGGCAACTGCAAGAGAAATGTATAGAACAGCAAAAGGGACTGTATCAGATGTTCATCGATTTGATACAGTCAATAGGGATGCTTTGTGGGAGATTTTGAAAAGGCTTGGCTGTCCTGACAAGTTTGTAACCATCTTAAAGCTCTTCCACGATGATATGAAGGCTGTGATCAATGTTGGGGGAAAGCTGGCTGATCCTATCTCAGTAAAAAATGGTGTTAAGCAGGGAGACATTCCAGCACCTACACTCTTTGTGTTGCATTTCACCATGGTCTTTCGGATGGCATTTGGGGGGTATCGTTATGGATCAGCAGGGCAAGTGATGCCTTCAAAAAGTTGAACAGGCGTTTGTGGAGACGTCATGGGATCTTGCTGCCAACTAAAATTAAGGTTTATGCCGCATGCGTTCTCTCTACTCTTCTCTATGGTTGTAAAACTTGGACAACATACAGGGAGCATTTGAGACGTCTCGAGCGGTTTCACCAGATGTGCCTACGGCGAATCTTAGGTGTGGGTTGGCAGATGTATGTCAGTGATGTGGAGGTGTTTGATCGGACCCAATGCCTTAGCATTGAGGTTCACGTTATTAAGCATAGACTGAGAGGGAGTGGACATGTGGTGAGGATGTTAGACAGTCGACTTCCCAAACAACTCCTTTATGGCGAGCACGCTGAGGGAAGACATCTGGCTCAAAAGCCTAAATTGAGATTTAAGGATTGTTTAAGATCCACCTTAAAAAAATGTGAGATTGATGAAAGAACCTGGGAGAGTCTTGCTTTGGATCGCGGAGGGTGGAGAAGGACCTTGCAGGGAAGTGTGGGCAAGCACGATATCCGGAAAGGGAGAGTGAAAGGAGCCGTGGATTGGAGGGGGAGCCAAATTGGTCTGGAGTGTGAGGTGTGCGGAAGAATATGCCTTAGCAGAGTCGGGCTGATGAGTCACCAGTCTACTCATCGGTGCAGCGGGCCACAAAGCAGTCTTGAGTTGCCAGAGTTAATCTGTGTCAACTGCGGGCAGATGTACAAAACGACAGGCGGTTTGAAACAGCATTTGATCCTGCATAGAAAAGAACAGCAAGAACGTGCTACTAGTGGTGCACATGTCTGTACAATGTGTGCTAAGGAATGCCAGAGTTTAGCAGGGCTTAAAAGACACATTTGTGCAGCCCATCGTTGAATGTTTTCGTGTTTCTATATACCTTTTTTTCTTTTTCTTTTTTTTTGTGCTATATCGAGTGATGGCAATGTTCGAAAGCGAATTTGCTGCCATCATGCATGTATATATATATATAATTACGTCTGTACAACTAAAAGTAAAAAGCTATAAAAGCAAAAAAGCTGGTATAATATTGATCACTATTTCCCAAGTGAATAAATAGCTAAAATTAGAAAAAACAATTTCATTCTTTGAAGGTCAACTAAGTCAGGTGTGAGAGATGAGTGATCTTTTTTTTTTTTTTTTTTTGCAACCATTTTCAATTTCATTTCTCGACGAATCTATTATACTCGTATAAAGGAAAGTTGTCTATTTGTATGTATGTTCCTCTAGAGAGGAAAGGGCAGGGTGGAGAAGTAATTAAGGAAAGGAAAGGAGAAAGAGAGAAAAAGAGATGGATACAGAAGGGTAGAGGGATAGTAGTTTTAATAAAAAATTATTACACCTTTTTTTCCCGGGTAACATCGGGTGGTCCTGCTAGTTATATATTTTTGTGCATTTGCAAATATTTTATTGCTGTCATACAAAGAGAAGGTGACAAATGGTACTAGTAGTAGTCGTAGTAGTAGTAGTAGTAGTAGTAGTAGTTGTGACACCATTATCTTTCTTTGATGCATGTCACACTTGCTGCAGCTATCAAGATTTTCTTAGAAAACTTTTACTTTTATTTTTTTTTTTATTCACAAAGACGAAAAACTTGAAACTGAAATTAATCTGTAATTCCCCCAAATTTATGTTGTGTAATTTAATACAACAGAAACTTTGATATGTTTTTATCAAAAATTTTAAAAGATAATAAAAAACAAACACTCGCTGGTTTTACCAAACTATAATTATTTTCAACTAGGACTTTTTGTGAAATTTAAATTAAATAACTTAAATTATTTTCTGGAAATTTTATTATTCTTAACAACATGGACCGATATTCGACAAGATAAAATGGTTATTCAGAAGGAAATTCTGCAGAAAGGAAAGCATTTATGATAAAATGAGAATCCAACTGACATTATTATATAGATTACTAGCCAGTAGGCAGGCAGGCTTGAACCCGTATCGTGAAGGAGGAAAAGAACGTGAAAACAAAAACAAAAAAAAAAAACGTGACGTTTTTGCTGTTGCGCCGATTGCCAAATCGGAAATGATGAATGTTTAAATTAAAGGCTAGTCAATCGAAAAGAGAGGATGACTTTCGAAAATATCGGTGAAAAAAGCGATCCCTCCCTGTAGAAAAGTACCCAATTGAGGGTGAAGGAATTAATGTTTTTAGCCAATTTTTCGATATTTGTCATCCAAAGGGTCGAGCTTCAAAACTATACCAATCTTGTGAAAATTCGTTGCCTCTGTCGAAAGTTTTAGACATACATATATACATACATACATACATACATACATTTAAACAGACAGGTGAGATTTATATTATAGAATATTATTTTTATTACTCGGAGATTTCACACCAGAAATTACCAGCAATTTATCACTGATTGCAAAAGATAGCTTTCCCGGATTCCTGAGTGACAGTAAATTTCCTCAGATGGTCCAGTTCCTACTTACTTTGTACCCCCCCACCCTACGAGCGCAGAGTTAGACACCAAGGTCGTTTTTTAATGTGGAGAAAAGGAACAAAAATAAAAATCGTCTCAGTCATGAAAGATTTCTCCTTCACCAACCGAGAACAAAATAGTGAAGTGTGGCATCAGAACAGATACTACACTTTGAGATATTAAATCTTTTATTCAGGCAAAAATAGACATGAACAAAAAACTTAGGCACAAGGCCAACTCAAAAGGGGAGAAAACGGGGGTCGTTGGTCATCCTTGTCACTCTAGAACTAAACAAAAGTTTCTCTTAGCTAGAATCTTCTTTCACCATAATACCGCATTCGCCCTTTCGTACTTGGGGACGTCCTACTTAGCACCCAATTTTTAAAACATCTTTTATTAGAGTGTAAACACAAAAACAGATAACAATGAAGGTAATACAATAATTCATTTGTGTCGAGGGCGGGGGAAGAAAAAATACAAGCAGTGGTTACCCCGTCTAGTTGATAGACTGCCCGTCCAACTTTGGTTTCTAACACTTTGATCTTGGCCTGAAGATAGTCCAGTTATCTCCAATTTATTTTATTATTATTGTAATTTCGAAACCTAGTAGGTGACGCACTCCCCTCCGGCAGCCTCTTTCCCACAGGAGAGACGTTGCGAACCTGTCTCTACTTTATCATTATTTTCATGGCAAGTACTCGTCTGAGCTCCAATCATCTTCCTTTGATACATGTCAAATTAGCTCCAGCTATCAGGATTTTCTTAGAAAACTTTTAGCTTTATTTTTTTTTTTTTCATTTATAAAGAAGAAAAAACTTAAAATTAAAATCAATCTGGAATTTCCCAAAACTTATGCTGTACAACTTAGCCAATAGAAACTTTGAAATGGTTTTATTAACTATTAAGTTTATGAAATATAAAAATAAGAAAGTAAAAAACAAACGTTTGCTGGTTTTACCAAATTACGATTTTCAATTACCTTATGATAACAAAGGTCCATATAAAATTTCAGCTATATTGGCTTAGTAGTTTCCGAGAAAGAGTGAAAGTAAATGTGTTATTGTAGTGACTAATTTCTATTAATCTCTAACTGTGCACTGAACAGATACCATAATACTTATTTCACTGCATTTTATCAAAATAAATGTCCATCCCAAATTTCACACAGATCGTCAGTAGTTTCCGAGAAAAAGTGGAGCGGACCGACAGACAGATGTACTAAGAGATATATAATACACCTTATTATTATAATTATTATTATTATTATTATTATTATTATTATTATTATTATTATTAGTAGTAGTAGTAGTAGTAGTAGTAGTAGTAGTCCTGATCTTCAAAACAATTAATAAGTTGTGTTGTCTATCCGACTTTGGTTACATCTTATCAGTGCTTGGGGATAATTGTATAAAGCAAATGTTAATTAAACAACCAATCAAAGCTATTGTCAACTAATAACACACAACACAACACACACACACACACACACACACACACACACACATACACGCGCGTGCGAGCACACACACATACCTCTATTAAATCATATCAATCCACATAGTTTTTATCCATGTGTGTGTGTATCCCTGATTACAAACTTCGGAATCTCAAAAAAAAGAAGAATACTCGTCCTAGGGCAGGTAAAATTAATTCTTTCTTGAAAGAAGTTTTGCAACAGGTTTATGTCCCCTTATGAAGATTAAAATCAAAATATAATGGCACTAAACCTTAGGTCTAGAATCCATATACTCAGCCGAGAATATGTCATAGGACTAATGCATTACATCTTTGTGCATGTATGTGTTAGTATGTTAGTGTGTGTGTTAGTGTGTGCGTGTAGTGCATGTTAGTGTGTGTATCATTTGAAGTTGATCAGTTTCTTTAGGATGATTTTCCAGAAGCTGTCTTTCAACTTGGGGATTTCTTTTATGTGTTCCTTGATGTGATGGTGCTATTCTAAGTATTGTATAACACATTGAATTATTATTTTAATTTATTATTAACTGAATATTTACTGAACTCAAAAATGCAAAAGCAAAAAACTAAAGTTAAATTTTTTAAATTCTATTTTGAATCTAATTAGTATATACTATTTTCTCCTGTTTCAATTCCAGCAGACATTTCCTCTTTTGAATGTAAAGAGCCAATCATTAAAATTCATGGCAAATATACTGGTACTGTGAAAACAACTGTTTATAAAACATTTAAGGAAAATCATTGTCATGCAAATCAGATTTGTTTGAATTTCCTGTTTCAAAAATACTCAGACCTTTCTGGATGACCGATTTTACACTTAGAACTTTCTGAAAACCCAGTAAAGTATTCAGAATTTTCAGGACGAGCCATTAAACACCCAGAACTTCCCAACTGACTTTTTAAACACACAGAACTTCCAAGGCGATCCCTTAAACAGCCAGAAATTCCCAAGCGATTTTTTAAACACCCAGAACTTCCCAAGCGATCTTTTTAAACACTAGAACTACCCAGGCGATCCCTTAAACACCCAAAACTTCCCAGGCGATCTTTTAAACACTCAGAATTTCCCAGACGATCCCTTAAACACTCAAAACTTACCAGACGAGTCATTAACGGACACGATTGTTTGTCTTGACATGCTCTGGTTCACAAATGAAAAATGACCAATACATTTGCCGTGTCTGTATTCTGATTAAACACTATTGTAGTCAAGTGTCATTGATGATAACGAATACGTCATGTTTGGATGGTCAAACGACTAAATAACAATAGTATTAAGATATAACTACACACTTTATTCGTATTTTGATAATATTTTTTGTTTTGTTTGAAGAGAACTAAGTACTCAGGTGACCATATTTGTAATAATATTTCAGCTTGAGCTGTAACAAGGGATGGCATCTATCACTAACGTAGCATAATGTCTGGGATGGGCTTTACATTTCCTGCTGTTGAATAGACTGAACATACACCGCAACATTTTAATTGTATTGTCGCTTAAGCTTCAATTTACGACTTATCTTGTATATAATAAAAGATGCGCAATTTTTCTCCTCTGGGCCAAAATACCGTAGGTTTATGCCAACAGATGGCACATAAAAACTTATTATGTTTACGCTATTGGCCATTACCTTATATAACTATGGAACTCCATTACAGACACATTATTCCGTAATATTAAAACATTACATTTATTCCTAGGAGCGCCATCTTCATCATCGTCATGACCTACAGAGAAAATAGCTCAAATTTTACCCCCTATTCCATAAGACCTCTTACGACCCCCATTCTACACTGCGTGCATTTATACTTTTTGCTCATTTCCTAGGTCTACTCCGTCATAAACTGACTTGTGAATCCATACACATCGCCTACTCTCAACGCTTTACCACTACACAAATAATGATTTCTCCGTCTTCCTATTCCTCAAAATCTCATTGGCTGAGATCTACATATTCGGACATTCCCGAATGCGCGAAACATCATTCAAAAACGAACACTCTAGAGATTACAACAAACATGGACTCCCTGAGTAGAATCATTACATGTTAAATACCCTGATTACAAACTTCGGAATCTCAAAATTGCAGTGAATGCAGTCAGGAGATTCAGCGTTCCTATCCATCGTGGTTACCACCTGACGAAGGCCAGAGGAATAGTTGGCCGAAACGTGAAACAACTAATAAAAGACGAGGATAATAGTCCGCAATAAAAAAAAATATATAAAAAAAAAAAAAATTAAAAAATTAAGAACAGCCGTATTTTTAATTTTTATGCAGAGTGAGGGTGGGATGATGCTACCATCGGGCAACGCCGGTTAACGTGTCCTGCTAGTTGACTTAATATTTTAAGAGACCTGAAAATGGTTCTAAACAAATTATTAACAATTGAACCTTTTTTTCTCTTTTCCAAATGATAAATATTTGGCCTATCAGTTATATATTCTCCAACTTATATATCGTTCTCGTAAAGCATACATAAACAATGAAGAAGCCAAACAAATAAATACTCTGATAAAATCGTCATGATTAATATATACCAGCTGTACCGACCTGGCACTTCCCGGTATTGTTCTTTTCTTTATTTAAAACTAACAGGGCTAGCCGGGGATACTCAGAGCAAAAAGTGTAACATACTTCTATTAAAACTTCTAGCTCTTTATCTATCTTTACCCGTCTATCTTTCTCTCTTCCCCCTCTCTTGTTTTCCTATCCCCTCTTTCTACACCCTCCTTCTCCTCCGCCCAGACGATAGTAAAATAGAAAGTGATATACTGTGTTATGAGCATAGTAAATAGTAATGATCCTCATTCAATCCCAGACCACATCGGATCTTCTTGTTGATGTTTATTTTAAAAAATAAATAATAAAGAATGTATGAAATAATATCGACTACAATAAACTATAGAATGGCGACTCAATCGTTTTTGATAAAGTACCTAGAAATACTGCCTCTTACATATTAAAATAGCAAATGGATTGAATATAGAAATTGGTTATATTATATATAAAATCAATTGGAAATAAAGTATTGTATTTTTAAGAACATGACGGATGACTAAAATCGACGAATAGGCTGACTTTACTTTATTATATAGATATATTGGTAAACAATTGGAGAGTCCTATCTCATTGAATTTGAGCATGGCTTAAATGATCCCGTAGTCAATGTTGGTGTCCATTTTGCCACCCATGTTCATAGTTACATTAAGTTCTTCCACTTCAGCAGCTAGTTTAGAAGAGGATCAACTATGATTCCAGTGGCAAATAAAAAGTAATCTCTACATCTTCTCTGGCAATCTTGGTACTTCTGCAGTTTAAATCCCGTTTTTCCGCAAGTATCGCTCGACAGCGCTCGGCAGCGTCCGGTGAACGACGAAAACCGAGCGAACGGAAGTCAATACAAAAACGAAAAAAAAAATAAATAAAATAAAATAAATAAATAAAATAAACAATCTACCGTAATAAATTCTTAAAATTTACTGCTTTTTTATTGTCAACAATTTTTGTTTGTTTGTTTGTTTGTTTGTTTGTTTGTTTTATAATAAAAGTTTTGTTGTGAACAATTATTTTTTTTCTATTTTTTTTTCTATTTTTATTTTTGTATGAAAAGTTAGTTTTCTTTGAATTAATGAAAAAGTATTTGTTTTGTTTTAAGGAACAGAGAACAATTTTTTAAAATTTTATTTCTGTGATATATATTTTTTCCGTAAAACATTTGTTTTCAAGGAAAAGATGTATTTTTTTGTATTTTTTAAAAACAATTTTGGAGTTTTTTCCCCCAAAGAAAGGTTTTTTATTTATTTATTATTTATTTATTTATTTTTATTTATTTTTATTTTTTTTGTAAGCAGCCGACGACGGCATTTTTTTAAATGCATTTTCAGCAAATATTTCTCTTTGAAAATACGTTATTTATTTATTTATTTTTTTATATATATTTTTTTTACATTTATTATGGAGGGTAAGGTTTCACTTGGGGGTGCACATGTAGTTTCCTGAGGATAGGCTATTTCCTTAGGGATCTGCCGGTTGAAGGAAAGCATTCCATTTTCCTTCCTTGTCACACTAATAAAAACTTGTTTGGAGCGCAACGAAACTATTCTTTTTCATTTCTTCTTTTTTTTTTTTTTCTTCTAATTTGGTGTTGTCTGTTCGCGTCTCTTTTTGCCATTCGGTTTCTCAGTGATTACGCTCACTCGGCATTTTCTCTGGCGGTTTTCGTCGTCCGCCTGGCGTTGCCGAGTGAGATTCACAGAAAAATGGGATTTAAACTGCAGAAGTACCGCAATCTTCTTTAATGAAAAAGATTGTTGTATACTTTTCTGCACTTCCATTTCTTGTTCTCTTTCGGTGAAGGAGAAATCCTTCACGACTGAGACAATTTTTATTTTTGTACCTTTTCTCCACGTTAAAAAACGACCCTGGTGTCTAACTCTGTCCCGTGGGGAGGCATAGTAAATAGGTACTTTTAATTGTTCTACGTAACTGTAAATTGCACCAAGAAAACCGATTTCTTATTAAGTGTCTCTTTATCAGCCTCTTCCTTCCGCATCGTATCCTGTTTCACATTTCTTATTGTATCTATCACTATCGACTTCCCTCTCTGAGTTTATTACAAATCAAATATTAATAATGAGTATCCTTCTTCCTGTTCTTTTCTCTCTGTGTCTTTTTCAACCACTTTTTCCTTTTTTCTACTTATAATTTCTCGATTTTTTCCTCCCCTCCCTGATTTCTCTTTCTACTTTTTATTCCTCTTTCTCCCACCTCTAATATATTTCATCACCCTTTTTTCTCTTCTTTTCCCGTTTTAAAAATAAAGACAAAAATCGTTCTACATCTGTTCCATCAACCAGCGCAGACGCTAAATCTGAATAGCTCTTTTAATTTGATAAAGATCTTTTGGGTTAAAATAAATTTATAATGTGGTCGAGCTAAGTTTGTGTAGTGTTTTTTTTTCTGACTATATATATATATATATATATATATATATATATATATATATATATATATATATATATATATATATATATATAAATCTAATTCTTGGTTCGTTCGTTATCAATAAAACGATATTTCTATATTAGCAATTTAATAGCAATTTTCAGATAGTCTATCCTTAGAGACAGGAATGTTTTTATGTTATTAAAATAAATTAATATTGCAAATTAAAAAATTAAATAAAATAAAAATATTGTTCATAAGTCGATTCTGCGTGACTATTCGGTTTTTACTTCCGGTAGTTATTTCAATTCATGCACCATGATTTGACGACTCTAATCGATAAGCGAAAAAGAAATCCCCTATTTTTTAAATTTAACTTTATTTGTTGATCTTCCCAATTTCTTAATTTAAAAAAATTGCTCGCCAGAAGGTGCGTTTTGAGTTGAAACATAAAAGTCAAAGAATCTTAACAAAACCATCTTTGTCGTAAAAACATTTTTTAACAAAATTGGCAACACACGTTTTTTTTGTTGTTTTTTTAACAGTTGTTTCTATATAAGAAAATATGAACTTTTTTTATTATTAAATCTATAAATTGTTAGGTGAAAGTACAGGGGGGGTTCAGCCATTCTTACCATGGAGAAGGGAGGGTGTTTTGTAACTATTCTGTGCTTTCAACTAACAATTTATTATTAAAAAAAATTTATTATTTAAAATTTACTATTAAAAAAAGATATCGTGAAAGTTGAATTTAACTTGAAAAAAAAAAACAACGTGATTAAGGTCCGATTGAGATTCGATTATTTCATTTTTGCTTTTTTTACTGTAAATTATTAGGTTAAAGGTTTTACTGTAAATTGTTAGGTTAAATAGGGATGATATAATAAAATTGTGGGGTCTGCGTTCGTGCTTGTACTCCATGGAAATATGGCACAAACTTTAACAAAGACTTTTCATATCTATTTGCGTAAGTATACTTTGATAATTATATTTCAGTTTGAAGAAATATGGTATAATAACATTATGGGGTGTTCATTCGCGCCTGACCTCCATAGAATGTAAATATGTCACAAAGTTTAACAAGGTTTTTTAAAAGGGGTGAGGGTCCACAATAACACCTTAACTTTAATCTTAATTCACGTTAGCTTTTATTTATTTTTTTGAGTTGAATCATATTGTGTCAAATAAATTCACCTCATAAATTCACGTTCTTATTAAAGTGAAAGAAAAAAAAGTCGGAACTTTAGACAATTCTCGACACAAATTTTGCATAACTCTGTTTTTTTCCTTCTCCACTTGCACGTGACACTCTTTCGAAAATAGATAAATAGATAAATAATAAAAAAATAAGAACGTTACTTGTTATCGTGTCAAAAGAAGGAAAAAATCCTGCACACGTGATTAAGTGCTTTTTTAAAAACATTTACATAACCTTTTTATTTTTATTTATATATCTGTTTAATCTTTTTTTGTCAGTGTACTAGAAGGAATTCAGTTGAGTACAACCCTTTCTTCGTGTTCTTTACATTACAAAAGTACAACCCTGAATCTGACGGAACAATACAACGCCGTTCAATACTGTAAAACTTAAACGAAGCTGTTCTGCTTGAAAAGGGCGCTATTTTCTTCTTATTCATATTTATATCGATTCTTTGCTTTAAAAAACTAAAGTAAGTACGTGTTTACTTTTTTAATATCCCATTTTGCTGTTTCGGATTATTTTACTAAAGTAAGTAAAGCTTCATTATTTTTCAAAATTGTTTTTGTTTCTTTGTTTTTTGATATTTCGTCGATATTATTTAGTTAGTGTTTAGCAGAAAAGCCAACAAACGACTACCCGAAAAAATAAATATACAAGAAATAAATGTTACCATAGTCAATAAAAGTTCAGTTCTTTTTCTTTTCTTTTGAAATAGTTTTTACTGCTCTTTACTTGAAATAATTTCAGCGAACCGAAATTAAAACGAAATTTGAGGCGATAACTACTTAAATGAATTTTTATATAAACTACACATGCCGTAATCGAATATTCCTCAAGCACAAAATAACGGAAAACATTAAAATATGTTTATAAATATTCCTTACGTTGACGGAACTCTCTTAAATTGTTAACACAGAATGCTCAGGCGCCCCTCCTTCAAATTCAAAATAGGGCTCTCCATTTCAAAGTCGCTGCCAGTTTGATTTTTTTAAAACCGGTTTGTGAATTAAAAAAAAAATGTTTTTTACAAACTACTTAAATATACAAACCAATGAATTAGCTTTTATTGACTATGGTAACATTTATTTCTTGTATATTTATAGTATTATATATATAACATTTTCTCTTTGTAAGTAAACATAATTTTGTTGGTCACTCTTGGCTACAAATAGAAACAAAGTTGATATAAAAAAATATATTTTCACAAAAATTATTTTTACTTTCATCATATTTTGCTTAGGGTACAATTTTTGAGTATCAAAACCCATATCTTTACAACCCCCTCCTTTTCATAACCTATCATACTTTCATCAATCACAGTCCATTTTCTGTAAGCTGTTTTTGAACCCAGTCAACAACGGGTACTTCTGCTAGTATATATATACACATATATATATATATATGTATGTATATATATGTATGTATGTATATATATGT